>NC_082394.1:5281460-5293960 GCF_031168955.1 Gadus macrocephalus
CCTCGCCCTCGCCCTCGCTCTCTCCCTCTCTCCCTCTCTCCCTCTCTCTCTCTCCCCCTCTCTTTCCCTCTCTCTCTCCCTCTCTCTCTTTCTCTCTCTCTCTCTCTCACTCTCTCTCTCTCTCTCTCTCTCTCTCTCTCTCTCTCTCTCTCTCTCTCTCTCTCTCTCTCTCTCTCTCTCTCTCTCTGTACATGTGTGTGCATGAATGTCCTCCCACTCTCTATATTAAGTAACTTCTCGTTCGCCCACCATGGCTCAGGACTGTGAGAGGCACTATGGCACTGGAGTTATTATCCCGGTGTGTTCCTGTCTGTCTGACGGACTCTCTCCTCTCTCTCTCCTCCATCACCGTGCTGGTTACTGGCACAACCTGTGTCCAGCCCAGAACATCCATGCTGCGCCGGGTTTAGGACCTCCGATCCAACTCATCAGATCTATATATATAGATCTACATATTTATAGATCTGTTGGCCCCTCTAACGCACTGATTGTACGTTAGCTTCTTACGTCCTAACACTTAAAAATAGTACTTCGCATTGTGTAGCATCTAATCCTAGCTATCTTTGTTGTATACAGGGAGTGGGACAATCTAGCGATTGTTGGCGCTTGGCCCTTGGTTTCATGAACATCCTCACTGTACCGTTTGATTGATCAACATGGCTTATCAATAATATCCCCCATCTCTGAGGAAATTACAGCAGAGCTCAGTGCAGGCTTCACCTCTTTGGGGATGACCACAGGGAGTGAATTATTTTATAGAAGTGAAAATATATACTCGATGCTCTATATTTATATACTCGATACTTTTTACTCTATATTCATATACTCTATACTCTATATTTATATACTCTATACTCTATATTTATATACTCTATACTCTCTATTTATATACTCTATACTCTCTATTTACATACTCTGGGCTCCATATTTATATACTCTATATTTATACACTCTATATTTATATACTCTGTGCTCTACATTTATATACTCTATACTCTATATTTATACACTATATACTCTATATTTATACACTCTATTCTCTATATTTATATACTTTATAGACTATATTTATATACTCTGTGCTCTATATTTATATACTCTATACTCCCCAGCTCTGGTAAACACTTGTTAATAATGAGTAATAATGAGTCATCCCTGTTTGATTTAAATTGATTCTTTATTATCAACATGATGCATTATGTAGCAGCACCTGTCTCTCCACTCAACACGTTACAAAGCAAGCATCCGGACGCTATATATATATATATAGGTCTATATATATATAGATAGATCGTAGAGGCACCGAGAGAGAGTGTTTGGCTTGAGGGTGCATTGGGTGATGAGCACCGCCCCTAAACTCGGATTAAAGTCACCAATAACCCATAATCCATAACCCAGACAGCTCGCAGACAACATGATAAAAAACATATAATGAGTCTTATATAATAAATATGAGTACACCTTTCAATTGGCCGTTCCTCTGCACTGTTATGAATACAAGTAAAAACAGCTTTGGGCCCGAGTTGTCGTCTGGAGACGGGAAACAGAGTCCCCGATTCAATATGGCACTTCCTGTTGGTTTGGCGTGGGACAGGGTGACATTGGGGGGGCGTTACCCTGTGTGACCCCCTGACCCCCCCTCGCCCACCCTGCAGGGGGTCCAGGGGCCAGGGGGGGCCTCTCTCTCTCTCTCTCACACCTCGTACACATGGAGGGAGGAGAGACAAGGTGATCTGTTATGTGAGTATAAATGATGGTCGTCGTAGCTTCAGCTTATAAATATATATCTTCACACGTGGGGTCTTTGTTTAAGGGGCGGTCGTAGAAGAAAGGGGGGAGTGAAAATAAATTATCTGAATAACAATAAGAACAAAAACTATAATAAGAACAATAATTACAATAAACAGCCTCGGATCAAGACTTAGAAAAAGGGAAGCTTGCTTCTTTCTTGTTTGTGTTTTCTCCAAATTCCTTTAAAATAGTCCATGAGCAGAAATCCAGCACAGGTGTTGAAAGGGTTCAGAGGAGCCCCGTTCAGTGGTGTCCTCCACCCCTTCTAGTTCATCTAAAGAATGTACAATATTCACAGTAACTACAAATGTACCTGCAGAGAGCCTCTGTACCTTGAGGGTGTAGGGTCCCTACATCCTTAAGGTACACTAAGCCGCTCTGGGAAGCAAAGGGTACCACGACTCCCCTGGTACCACAACGTCAGGGTGGACCAAAGCTTCCTGCCTCCCCCTTTGATGCTAGCTCCACCTAGCTCCGCCTAGCTCCACCCAGCTCTGCCTAGCTCCACCCAGCTCCACCCAGCTCCACCCAGCTCCACCTAGCTCCACCCAGCTCCACCCAGCTCCACCCAGCTCCACCCAGCTCCACCCAGCTCCACCCAGCTCTGCCCAGCCCACCCAGAGTTCGGTGGACATGGTACACAGTGATCCCCAGAGGTCCCCTCTGGCCCTGGAGGTACTGAAGGTCCGTCAGCCTTCTGAGTCCGTCACCTCCGTCGCCAGTTACCCATGATGCATCGGGGTGAGGCTCAGCACATGGCCGCCACCATGTTGCCGTGGTGCGGGTGGTGCGGGTGGCCGTAGGAGGGGTGTATGGGGGTGGGGGTGGGCAGCATGTGTCCGGCGTGGCTGAAGGGGGGGAGGTGTCCCAGGGACATGTGCCCGCTGAAGGGGGGGCTCTTGTACTCCTCGTAGCTCTCGCTGCAGCGCTTGCTCTTCTTGGACTTGTTGGACATCTTCCGGTTGCGGGTCTGAATCCCCTCCTTCTTCATGGTGAGGGGCCGGTTCACCTGGGGGGGGACGGGGGACGGGCAGGGGAGGGAAGGGTCAAGGGTCAGTAGGAGCTGAGTTCCGTGTTCCTACTGTGCTGTGATTGGTCTGTGAATATGTTAGGATCTCTAAAGGATGATGTCACCATGGCAACCAAGACACACCCACAAACGACCACACAGTGTTTATGAGCAGCCCCCCCCCCCCAGACACACACACACACGCTCGCCCACATAAACAAACACACACACACACACACAAACATACACACACACACACACACACACACACACACACACACACCAAACCCAGTCTCACGGAAATACGTGACATTGTCACGTCATTTAATCTATTTATTCCAATTTCAATTTTTTTGTGCCAAAAGCACACATTTCTAACAATATGACAGCTTTTGGCCACCCGTTCATACTTTCACCTTTTATTCTGAAAATTTTTGCAATTCCCGGAAATATTTAATGCAGGTGCGCTGCTCTGTAGGCAAACCGCAACGGAAAAATAGGTAGCTGCTTCATCTCTTCTTTTTAGAACGAGTTTTAAATTTGTGCTATTGGCACGAAAAAAATTAAATTACGTGTCCCAGACCACGAATGAATAGATTAAATGACATGACGTGACAGTGTCACGTATTTCCGGGAGACTGGGTTGTACACACACACACACACACACACACACACACACACACACACACACACACACAAACACAAAGACACACACACGCACACACACAAACACTCACACACGCACGCACGCACGCACGCACGCACGCACACACACACACACACACACACACACACACACACACACACACACACACACACACACACACACACACACACACACACACACACACACACAAACACTCACACACAGACACACAGACACACACACAGACACACACACACGCTGCCCTCCTCTTACGTTGTGCAGCTTGTAGTACAGGCCACAGGCGTTGCACACGGGGTCACCGTTGGCGTTACGCCGCCACAGTGTGGTGGTCGTCGTCTGGCAGTTGGCGCAGCAGGTGCCAGCTCGCCGGGCGGCAGACTGGGAGAGACACACAGGTTAGAGACCAGTTAGAGACCAGTTAGAGACCAGTTAGAGACCAGTTAGAGACGGAGAAACACACCAGTTAGACCAGGGAGGTCCAGGGAGACCCACTGGTCCAGGGAGACCAGCTCTACTGGTCCAGGGACCCTGAGCCTGGACACTAGTCCTAAAGACCAGAACCAGACCCTGAACAGGGTCACTAGTCCTCCAGAACCAGACCCTGAACCGGGTCACTAGTCCTCCAGAACCAGACCCTGAACCGGGTCACTAGTCCTCCAGAACCAGACCCTGAACCGGGTCACTAGTCTTCCAGAACCAGACCCTGAGCCGGGTCACTAGTCCTCCAGAACCAGACCCTGAGCCAGGTCACTAGTCCTCCAGAACCAGACCCTGAGCCGGGTCACTAGTCCTCCCCAGTAGTCCATAATAATTATGCTAATAAGAATAAGAACCACTAAAATATCTCATCTATTGTTGTACAAGTATTAGGAATTGACACGTAAAGGAATAAATAAGCTATTTAAGCCGTTGAGTTCTGAGTTAGTATCCATCATGAATTATTATGGCAGTGTTTTAGTGTCGCGGCCGGAGGGGCCTGCAGGCTGGGGGCCGCAGAGCAGTAGACCTGAACGCAGCGGCTGCTATCTGCTCGCTGGCCCTGCGCTTGTAATAATACTTCATACAGGGTTGCTAGGGTTAGCCCGGGACCCCCCCCCCCCTGTAGCGGTAATAACGGGTCGCGGAGCCGCGGGGACGGGCGAAGGAGCACGAGGTGAGCCGGGGAAACAATTCCAGGAAGCTGTTCGGGAAAATATCACTTTCCTGCGATTGTGCTTCGGTCAAACCCCCCCCCCCCCTTCCCTCTCTGGGCCCCTCTTCTCTCTTGGCTCTCTAAATCAGAATGTAAGGCGGACTCACCAGGCGTCTCTTGGGCTTGATGAGCGGCCGGTTCTGGCCGTTCATCTTGTGGTACAGGCCGCACGCGTTGCACAGGTAGTGCCCCGTCCCGTCGCGGCGCCACAGCGGGGTAGACGTGGCCCCGCAGTTCACACACTCACGGCCCTCTGGAACACAGCGAGGGAGACCCTTCGTTTAATATCACATATTAAACGTGTGTGTGTGTGTGTGTGTGTGTGTGTGTGTGTGTGTGTGTGTGTGTGTGTGTGTGTGTGTGTGTGTGTGTGTGTGTGTGTGTGTGTGTGTGTGTGTGTGTGTGTGTGTGTGTGTGTGTGTGTGTGTGTGTGTGTGTGTGTGTGTGGGTCTAGTTATATAGGTTATATTTTAGCCTCTTCAATAATTTAAGGGAGGAAAAAATATATCTATAAGAATACACCGATATGCCAATCTGAACGTAGTCCTAGATTATAAAATCAATCTGAACATTAATTATAAAGTCAATCTGAACCTAGTCCTGAATTATTAAATCAATCAGCGGTGTCTGTAACGTCGCTGCGCGAGCAAACAGTGTACTGAACACGGCCTGGCCCTTCACAAGTATCTCACAACCATGTGCGTGTGCGTGCGCGTGCGTGTGTGCGCGTGTGTTTTGCGCGCGAGCAGTCGTTCACACGCACGTGCATTGCAACCCTAGGATCGTCACCGCTTCGCCCTTCTGTCTCGAACTCTATCGCCTTTAAGGAATAATTAAGCGCAGTTAATTATTCCATCCTTCACCCCACGAGGGTCAAAGTGTTTATTTTTCTGATTTCTAACTTGTAGAATTGATCATGATGAACAGTGAGTGGGAGAACGTTATGGGACATAGCTCGAATCTGTGTAGCTGTTAATATCTATCTATCTATCTATCTATCTATCTATCTATCTATCTATCTATCTATCTATCTATCTATCTATATATATATAATGTTCCTGGTATTATTAGCGTCATTATATATATATATATATATATATATATATATATATATATATATATATATATATATATATATATATATATATATATATATATATAGCGTCATTATATTATATTATACCATTATGATATCATGTGGCGCGCGGCCTGCATCGCTTTCTCCTCTCATGTCTTCCCGTTGACTCGCGCCCGGGACCGGATCCAGAGGGCCGCACGAGCCAGCCCGGGCGTAATGAGTCCCGGTTAACAAAGAGGATTAGAGGGAATCAGCCCCGCGGCGCGGGCCTCGAACCGACAACCTCTTCACGAGGCGCTCGCTCTCGTCTCATCGCTTTTCTCCATTTATGGAAACATGAAAGTCACTGAGAACATGTTTAGTGGTCTGCAGGATTTGTTCTTTAAAAGAGCCGACCGCCGAGAGTCGAGACGAGGCCTGAAGTCTACAATTAATACACGATGCTTTTGAACTAATCCCTGAGCTATATTGTCCATCTTTAGTCACCATTCGGACAGTTTATGGGTTCGGTTCAGCTCGGATTTATTGCGCCACGTTGTCCGGATAAAAGCGTTTCTTATCTATTATATATAGGCCTATTATGCCGACCACAATACTGAAACGTTAAAGTGGGACTCACCGGAGCAGGAGCGGGGTTTAGATTTGCACTTGGGGTTGTACCCGGACTGGGACCCCCCCAGCAGACCCCCCGGGTGGAACAGACCCCCGCCGTACTCCGACGGGAGGCCGTAGGAGGGGTAGGACGGTAGGGGGTGGAGGGACTGGTGGCCGCTCCGAAGGGGGCTCGAGCCCTCCATCTTCAGCACGTCCGACACGTGGTACTTGATGGAGTCCTTCTGGTCCGGGGACGCGGAGCCCGGGTCCGGGGACACGTCCTTCGGGGGGGTGGGGGGGAAGGCGTATAGGTGGGAGCCGGAGTGGGGGGTGGGGGTCATGGCGGAGGCCGGGACGGGGGTGGGGTTGCTGCAGGGATAGACGGCGGAGAGGCCCCCCGGTGACCCTGGCCCTGGGGGGTGCAGAGCCGCCCAGGCGGGGTGGTGGTGGGCGGACAGCGCCGCCGCCTTGCCGCCGTCCAGCCACGACATCCCGGCGGGGCTGTGGAGGAGGTGCGGCCGGTGGACCTGCGGCCCGGCCAGGCGGGCTGGGGACGGAGAGAGCCTCTTTAATATAGATCCTGTTTACATATTACCTTATGCGACTCTTTAGTATCTAACCTCTCTCATATAGTACCTTATAGAGGATCTTTGGTATAGATCCTGTTTACATATTAGCCTACCTTATGCGACACTTTAGTAGGCCTATAACCTCTCTCATATAGTACCTTATGATCTTTAGTTTAGATTATCATAGAGTAGGCTACTACGTTATATGGGGCCCACAATATAACATACAACATATGTATTTATTATCGTTTATAATTGTATTATATGTAGGCCTATTATTATTGTATTATGGCGTTAATCGTATTATTTTAACTGAATTTGATCCTCAAACGAGAACTATGTCCTGTAAACTACATCTGAAGAACGAGTTTAAACCATTCACAACTGCCTCTTTTTTTAAGATTCAAAACGGACACTAGTATCGAATTAATGAAATCCCAGAAACATCAATTATTGATCCATTTCCTCGTGCTCCGGTTAAATCTCCAGTAAAGCGCGTGAGCCCACCGTGCGCCTGGCCGTAGGAGGCCCGGGCCCGAGCCGCGGGGTGGTAGTAGGGGTTCCCGCCGGCGTCCAGGTGGTTGAAGAACACGTCCACCTCGTCGGGCGGCAGCAGCGGCGCTGCGGGCTCCAGGTAGCCGCCGTGCGCGAGGCCCGGGTGGTGGTGGTCCGAGTGCTGTCCGTTCAGGACGGCGTGGTGGTGCAGCCACCGCTGCTGCTCGCTCGAGACCTCCATCTCAGGTGGAGTAATGATATCCGGTCAGAGGTGAAAGTGAGGGGGGGGGTCCACTCTTCTTCCGCGCGCCAATCTTTTTAACAGCCTTCACGCGCGTCAGTTTAAGTCCACGTTCCAAAAGCGGCGGGGTTCCTCTCCTTATGCGCAGCGGGGTTCCGGTTGATTCTCCACACGATGCCGTGGTTTCTCCGTCTCGCGCAGGGCGACATCGGGCCGCGCGCCGCGAACCTGAGAATGACAAATGGGTCTGTTAACGTCCCGGAGCGGTTCGTGGGACGTGAACGTGTTCTGATGACGTCCTGTCCGACAGACACATCATCGGGACCCTCACACAACACCGTTAACACACACAATAACACCACGACCCCTTCTCCACATCCAACCCCGCAAACACACAACATCCAGCACCCCTCTCCACACCGTAAACACACAACATCACGACCCTCTCTCCAAACCCAACACCGTAAACACAAAACATCACGAGCACCTCTCCACACCCAACACCGTAAACACACAACAACACAAGCACCTCTCCACACCTTAACGTTTAAACCGCAGGGGGGACACTTCAGGCAGAGCGGGACTCGGGTGGAGACCTTACCGTGACTCCTGTTCGATCTCCCCACCGGGACGTCGATGAACTGCTCTCTGAAAAAACGGCTCTCCTTGTGAAGAGCTCGACCTCAAGGTATCGGTGTGTGTGTGACGTGTGACGGGTCCAGGGGGGCTTCGGTGTGACTGCAGCTCCACCGGCTGACGGAGACTTAAATAAAGATCTGACTCCGGAACAGCCAATGGAATATCGCTGCTGCCAACCTGCGGTCTGGCCCTCCCCCTACTCTCCCTTCTCCTCCGCTCCACGTGTCTGTTGGTTTTTGTGTGTGTGTGTGCGTGTGTGTGTGTGTGTGTGTGTGTGTGTGTGTGTGTGTGTGTGTGTGTGTGTGTGTGTGTGTGTGTGTGTGTGTGTGTGTGTGTGTGTGTGTGTGTGTGTGTGTGTGTGTGTGTGTGTGTGTGTGTGTGTCTCCCCGTTATTCAGCGCATTTCTGTTTTGGTTAAAGACGCAAAGAGCCCAAAATGTCGACACCATAATATTACTATTATTGGTATTCATAATAATATTAGGCCTCATAATAACAGTCATAATAATCATAACAACAAAAACATAATATAACAATAATAATAATGATGATATTATATCTATCAGTATCTAGTATCTATCTATCTATCTATCTATCTATCTATCTATCTATCTATCTATCTATCTATCTATCTATCTATCTATCTATCTATCTATCTATCTAGGCCTATCTATCTATCTCTATCTATCTATCTGTATCTATCTATCTATCTATCTATCTATCTATCTATCTATCTATCTATCTATCTATCTATCTATCTATCTATCTATCTATCTATCTATCTATCTATCTATCTATCTATCTATCTATCTATCTATCTATCTATCTATCTATCTATCCATCTATCTTTCTCTCTACTGTCGGTCTATCTGTCCCTCCTTCTGTCTGTCAGTCTGTGTGTCTGTGTGTCTGTCTGTCTGTTTGTGTGTCTGTCTGTCTCTCCGTCTCTCCGGTATCCTCCTGCAGTCAGGTGAGCAGGAGGTACGGGCCTCCTCGAGCGGACGGTAACCGGAGGGTCTCCGGCCGGGCCGCGCTGATCCTGACGCCATTGCGTCCCATTGGAGAATTCAAGAAATTAACTTCTGCACGGGGCCGCGGGACGCACGGGGCCGCGGGACGCACGGGGCCGCGGGACGCACTGGCCATCGAGCAGCGCTCTCAAACGATCCCCGGCAGGTGATATATTTCTAATTAATAATGCAAACAGTCTCTGCCGCGCTGGGATCTCAGCACTGAGATTCGTGTGTGATGCTTAGTCGTTTGATGCTTAAATTATATTTCAAATAAATGCACCCTTATATGTGCATTTCGAGATGTTTATATAAGAGCTGATCATATATATAAATAATATGTTTACATAAACTATCTATCCATCTATCAGTATCTATCCTATCTATCAGTATCTATCTATCAGTATCTATCTACCTATCTATCTATCTATCTATCTATCTATCTATCTATCTATCTATCTATCTATCTATCTATCTATCTATCTATCTATCTATCTATCTATCTATCGCTCTATCTATCGCTCTATCTCTCTATCTCTCTATCTCTCTCTATCGCTCTATCTCTCTATCTTTCTATCTTTCTATCGCTCACTATCTCTCTATCTCCCGCTTTATATATCTATATCTCTCTATCTCTCTATCTCTCTATATATCTTTATTATTTTCCCTTGATTGTTCCGATCCCAATGATTTAGGGAGAGAATTATTCTCTTCAAAATTGAAATTTCACCAAATCGAATTTGAACGTAAAGATTAAACATCATCAGCATTGAAACGGTGCTGTGAGGCCTTCTGATCTGACGCGATAAGAGCTGATCAGAGACCAGCCTTCACTGATCAGAGAACAGCCTCCACTGATCAGAGACAAGCTACCACTGATCAGAGACCAGCCTCCACTGATCACAGACTAGCCTCCACTGATCACTAGCCTCCACTGATCACAGACCAGCCTCCACTGATCACAGACCAGCCACCACTGATCACAGACCAGCCTCCACTGATCACAGACTAGCCTCCACTGATCACAGACTAGCCTCCACTGATCACAGACTAGCCTCCACTGATCACAGACCAGCCTCCACTGATCACAGACCAGCCTCCTTCTCATTAATTCCTCGGCTGAGAGGGAGGCCTAGCTTATGAGGAACAAAAGCTCTTAAAGTACATTTAACCCGCGTGGGACGAAGAGGCTACTTAAAAAAGTAATTGAGCCCAAGCTAACGCAAATTAATTACAGTTGCAAAAAAACTATACTATTTAGTTTTAAAAAAAAAAAAAGACATGGTAGGCATGAGGCAGTAGGCTATAGCATTATACAATGATATAGAGTATATATATATATAAAAAATACTTAGATATTGTTATTACTTTTCTTCTTATTATTATTGTTGTTATTGTTATTATCCTTTTTATTATCCTTAACATCATTATTATTTTATTATTTATTTAGCCTATTATTATCATTATTATTATTTTATTATTTTATTATTATTATGTTATAAATTGGGCTATTAGGTTTTATTATTAGAATGATCATTACCATTATTTTATTATTTATTATATTATTTATTATTATCATCATGATTATTGTGTTATTATTATGTTATTGTCATTATCAATGTCATTATTATTATTTTATTTTATTATTATTTTCTTATTCTTATTATCTTATTATTCTTATACTTCTTATTATTTTATTATTATTATTATTATCATTATTATTATTATTATTATTATTATTATTATTATTATTATTATTATTATTATTATTATTATTATTATATAACGTTCTATCCTGCCATGTAGGGGGTTTATAAATCGGCTGCCTGTAGATCCGTGGTCCCTGTGATTATAACCCATCCCTGGGTAATTTTTCATCGGTGCCGGCTAATCTTTGTTCTTTGTGAAGATAATAAATAGCCTAATCGTTATCAGCGAGCTGCTGGAGGTGTCGGGAGAATAGGGCTGATCGGCCCGGGAAATAGGCTCCAAAGTGCCGTGGAATAAATGGCATTTCTTATCTCGCTCCCCCAGATTATCGCCGCCTTTCAAACTCACAACAAATCCATCCCGTGCAGGGAAGGCATCGTCGGCTGCAGATCTCTGAGTGAGACACGGGGGGTGGGGTGGGTGGGGGCGCTGGGTCGATATTTACAAGTTTAATGTCCTGCATGTTCCGAGGCTCCAGCCTGTGTTTGGACAGCAGAACCATCTCGCTGTTCCATTATTTCATCTTTTATCTCCTGGAGGATCTTGGATCCGCTCTTTGTTGCGGTATCATGAGCTTACTCCTTTCAGGTTGGATTTAACGGAGAACGGCTCAGCAAACACACGCAATTCTGCAGACGAATCGTCGTTTTATTTTAATTTTATTAAACATAAACAATTTTATGCGACATTGGTTTGCCGTTGGTTATTTGAGATGTAGGCTAACGCCCCACGTTCAATAAAGATTTGCTCCCTGCGTTTTATTTCATCAGTCGTTTTGAAGCTCAAGAAAACTCTGAACGGATCTTCGTTTCAGATTTGCGGGCATTTGAACCTCATCTCGAGCAGACCTACACTACATCTGAACCTCCTGAAGAACGGTTCACTAGGCCTATACTCCATCTGAACCTCCTGAAGAACGGTTCAGTGGGCTGTAGGCCTACACTCCTGGTTTCCGAGTAGGCCGTAGTCCTATGCCACAACATTCCTGAAAAAGACTCACAACTAAATATGGTGAGCGATAAGGAACGAATGTTTATTTGTGTTTATTCGTGTAGTACTGTGACTAACGCCTGTTTCCAAAAGGCCAACCATGCTGTGGTGAGCGGAGAAGAACGTAACGAGAAAAACTGAACCATGCTATTGTGAGCAGAGAAGAACGTGACGAGAAGAACGCAACCCTGTTGCGGTGCAGAGAAGAACGTAACAGACGAGAGGTGAGGAGCTGCTGATCGTCGCCAGGGCAACAGCGATAACAGCCCCGAGTTTTTTTAATTTCTTTGTCAGATTATTGTCCAGAATTACTTATCTTTCTCCCGAGAAGGTCAAAGTCACACAACAACAAGATGTTCTTCCTTTTCCTTCCCAAAGCGCTGTCCTCTGTGGAGCATTAGGCTCACAGAGACGGCCTGTACGCCACGATGCTCTGGTGGTGATCAGAAATCACTGGTCAACACACCACACTAGTGATCCATCCCGTCATAAAGGCTCCTGTCGCTCCTCGATCAC
>NC_082394.1:5296460-5301460 GCF_031168955.1 Gadus macrocephalus
GGCTGCTCCACACACCTTGGCAACACCACCCGCTCACGCTTCCTCTCTCACACCTCTCCCCCCCTCCTCCCCCCTCCTCCCCCCCTCCTCCCCCCTCTCAGCCCCCGCACGTCAACATCATCTCCGCGGCGACGGCAGACAGAGCCTCCTTCTGCTGTTTCTCCTCTGTTCAGTTCATTTGGTCTTTTTCCATCACTTTTCTCACTTTGCGGATCAGAATAGTTATTTTCTATGGAGAATATAAAAATTCGTTGTGAAGAAACCATCACTGACAGCCGCAGTGAGCGCCTCAGCTGAAGGCCCGGCTCCCCTAGGGCGCCCCCAGTGTCTGAGACGGATATTACAGCCTCATGTTCACTATTTACGCGCAAAATAAGATGAGGCTTTTGTTCTCATCTTATTTAATTGAGAAAGATTATGGTTATGAATTTGGCTTCTACTTGACTCACACTGGGACACACTCGGCATAAGGAGGCACAATAATTACGTTTTGAAAGCAGGAATGGCCTTGTGGCACAAAGCACTGCAAAGAAACTTCTAGAATTTGCAGAAGAATAGCATCTGTTTTAGTATTACAATACTAACTTTCTGATTTAAAAAAATGACCAATATATGTATGGTATTAATGTATAACTATTTGACTTTTAGTTAAAAATGTGTTTTGATTCTGAGCGACTTTTTTTTTTTTTCTAGTCGCTTCTTGAATTCGGAGGATGAGAGAATGGTTTCCGAGGTCTTCAACTAGTTAAACAACAGCGCCCTCTGCTGGAACAAAGATTGATTTAATAACGATGCGCAAAGCATCTCTCTGTTGTCGGTATCAGCATGTCACATCGGGCTCTGTGTTTTTCACAATCTTGTTGTGTCAGGAAGATCGCAAACTGCTGTTATTTAGTTATTTTCTCCTTAATGTTCATATTCACGTTCCTCTGGTATTACTCTCTTTCCCGGTGAGAGAGTGAGAGGAGTGATATACAGCGTGGCTAATAGTTGCATTGCGGACACACTTGTGATGTTGATCATTTGAATGGTGGTTTGGGGAAGGAGAAGGAGGTCTTTCTGCTAGCATCTCTTCCTCTTGTGCATGTGACCCCCGACTGAGGGGGTTGGCTGTGTGTGTCGATGTTGTCGGTTTTCTCTCTAACTGCACATGGAGCAGGCGACACGTGAAGCCCCCTTTCCTTCGGGGGCCCTAAAGGCCCCTCAGAAGCAGGCACACAGGCTAACCGTTGCCCCGGCTTGGGTTTCCGGCCTCGGGGAAACGTGCCGGTGCCGCCTATCAGCGGCTCCAGACGCTGCAGGATACTGTGGTGAGCCGGGGCCGGTTCCTCCTGGTTCCTCCATGATGGACAGCAGGCCCCATCACAGCAACGGCCTGATGGAGGAGGTCTGAGGAGGAGGTACAGAGGAGGCAGAGCAGGGAGGCTAGTGGATCCAGAGCAGGGAGGCTAGTGGATCCAGAGCAGGGAGCCTAGTGGATCCAGAGCAGGGAGCCTAGTGGATCCAGAGCAGGGGGGCCTAGTGGATCCAGAGCAGGGAGGCTAGTGGATCCAGAGCAGGGAGCCTAGTGGATCCAGAGCAGGGAGGCTAGTGGATCCAGAGCAGGGAGGCTAGTGGATCCAGAGCAGGGAGGCTAGTGGATCCAGAGCAGGGAGGCTAGTGGATCAAGAGCAGGGAGGCTAGTGGATCCAGAGCAGGGAGGCTAGTGGATCCAGAGCAGGGAGGCTAGTGGATCCAGAGCAGGGAGGCTAGTGGATCCAGAGCAGGGAGCCTAGTGGATCCAGAGCAGGGAGCCGAGTGGATCCAGAGCAGGGTGCCTAGTGGATCCAGAGCAGGGAGCCAAGTGGATCCAGAGCAGGGAGCCTAGTGGATCCAGAGCAGGGAGCCTAGTGGATCCAGAGCAGGGAGCCTCATGGATCCAGAGCATGGAGCCTAGTGGATCCAGAGCAGGGAGCCTAGTGGA
The DNA here is from genome assembly GCF_031168955.1 of Gadus macrocephalus. Lineage (NCBI taxonomy): Eukaryota > Metazoa > Chordata > Actinopteri > Gadiformes > Gadidae > Gadus > Gadus macrocephalus. The sequence continues at coordinate 5,298,424 of NC_082394.1, forward strand.
TCCAGAGCAGGGAGCCTAGTGGATGCTCTTGTGCAGGATAAAACCTCCACTACTGCTTGTCTTGTGCTCTGCACAAGACAAGCAGTAGTGTAGGTTTTATCGTTTTTTTTACACCGATATAATGATGGAGCTCAGACGCTTTGCTGCACACATCAGACCCGACATGCACACGTTATGTTATAACACGTAATTTCAAGAGATTTGATGGGAACATGTCAATATTTATATAGTGAGGCCATGACAGATTTAACCACACTTACAGACGAACACACACACGCACGCACACACACACACACACACACACACACACACACACACACACACACACACACACACACACACACACACACACACACACACACACACACACACACACACACACAGACTTGCAGACACCCACACAGACCCAGACACACACAAACACACTTATAGACAGACACACACACACACACACACACACGCGAGCAGCCATTGGGCCCAGGCCAGGAGAGGAGGAGAGAGGAATGGAGGAGAGAGGAGAGGAGAGGAGAGGAGATGAGAGGAGATAAGAGACACATGCTGACATAGGCACTTACTGGCATGTGTGTATGTGTGTGTGTGGGAGAGAGTGATGAGTTATAAATATATTTCCCGTCATAGTTTGTGTGTGTGTGTGCGTGCGTGCGTGCGTGTGTGTGTTTTTGTGTGTGTGTGTGTGTGTGTGTGTGTGTGTGTGTGTGTGTGTGTGTGTGTGTGTGTGTGTGTGTGTGTGTGTGTGTGTGGTTCTGGGAAAGCAGGGGTGACGGAGGATGGCAAGTAAGAGAGAAAAAAGACCTCAGCAAGAATAAACTCTTCTCTGTTAGGTGTAAAACCTCATCGGACCATCTGTGGGCTACAACTGGAGTCTCCTTCCTCTATTTCCCTATGTATCTCTCTCTCTCTCTCTCTCTCTCTCTCTCTCTCTCTCTCTCTCTCTCTCTCTCTCTCTCTCTCTCTCTTTCTCTCTCTGTGTGTCTCTCTCTCTCTCTCTCTCTCTCTCTCTCTCTCTCTCTCTCTCTCTCTCTCTCTCTCTCTCTCCCTCTCTCTCTGTGTCTCTCTCCCTCTTCTCTCTTCCTCTATCTCCCTCTCTCTCTGTAAATCTTAATCCCATCCAAGTTTCTCAGAAGACGTTTATCAGTAGAAAACACTGTCACCTTATGCGATCAAATCTGACTTCCTACAAAGAAAGATGACATATTAGAAGTTTGATGAGATATTAGACATCCTCAAAGTGCAATTCTTGCTCTCGTCGCAATTTTTGATGAGCAATCATTTTAATTCCATATATTTTTTAACTGCAATACATTCTGGCAGAATTTAATGAAAGAACATCAAAGGATAATAAATCACATAAACAATTGATTAATAAGTAAGCTCTATATTTATTTAATTCAGCTTGGTGTATTTGTGATACATTTACTGCCAGGCCACTCCTGGGTCATTATGTGAATGTTTTTCCTCTAGATCAGCGTTTCCCAACCCGTCGGTGGAACCGTTGGATCCACCGCTTAAAACATTAAAAACATACAAATTGACTACCGGTCCTCCAAGATATCTTATGAATATAAGAAAGATTTCTTATGAAAATAAGCAATCTTAATCCGGTCCTTGGAACAAAAAAGGTTGGGAACCCTGCTCTAGATTTCTCCGGCCACATCCCATTTCTACCCCTTACCCCTTACCCTTACCCCTCCCCCTTGTTTTGAAGGGGCAAGGGGAAGGGGGAAGGGGTAAGGGATAAGGGGTAGAAATGGGATTGGGCCTTAGGCCAATCCCAATAGAGAGTCGTATGAAGCCGCTCTCCGTCTCCTCAGCCTCGCGGCCGCCCCGGCCTGGTCTTCATCTCCACGGTCTTGAAGGAGAGGCGCTCTCCCGTGCGCGCGTCCGTCAGGGCGTGCCACGTGCCCCAGTAGATCCCGTCGGTCAGGCCGCCGTAGCGTCCGCGGTAGTAGCGCCCGTTCAGGTTGGCGGCCAGGCAGGCGTCGAACCACCAGCCCGCCCCGTAGTAGCGGGCGCAGTGGCCGGCGGCGTAGCGGTCGTGGTCGCGGTCCGCCGTGCTGAAGGCCCGGCCGTCGTGGTTGTAGCGCGCGCTGTAGCTCAGGGCGTTGCCCGCGTCGCCGGAGTACTCCCGCGCGGTGAGACGGAATCTGGAGAGAACCGGATCAGGGCTCTGGTCATTAGCCTCCAGCCCGCCCGCACGCACACACACACACACACACACACACACAAACACACACACACACACACACACAATCTCCCCCCCCCCCCACACACACACACACACACACACACACACACACACACACACACACACACACACACACACACTCCGCTGTGTACCGTTGAGCCTCGGGCCCGACCCTGAAGCTGCTGTAGACGGCGTGGCGGCGCTGCTGCCTCCAGTCCTCCAGCTCGATGCGCAGCGTGTGGGGGCCGCCGGCGGCCGTCAGGGCGTGGAGCGCCGCGTTCCCCAGCCACAGCTCCCCGGCCGGCGGCGAGCCGAAGCCCTCGGCGTAGGCCTGCCACGTCCGGTTGAAGTCCAGCGAGCCGTCCTGCCGGCGCTGGAACACCGTCCAGCCGCCGCCCGCCGTCTGCATGTCGCACTTAGCCTACAGGGGGCAGAGAGGCGTCACCGTCAGCCAATCACAGCCCGGCCTCCCGTCAGCAAGGGTGGAGGAGGGTGGAGGAGACGTGCCTCCAGGGCCGGGCGCTGCAGGGCGGGCTGGATGGTGTAGAAACCGTTCTCCACGATCCCCCGTCGGTAGATCTCTGCGCAGTCCTGAGGGTGGAGCCGGGCCAGCGGGGGGACTGAAACCACACACAACACACTCCGTACAGCGCTGGTCTGGTCCTTGATACACAACACACTCCGTACAGCGCTGGTCTGGTCCTTGATACACAACACACTCCGTACAGCGCTGGTCTGGTCCTTGATACACAACACACTCCGTACAGCGCTGGTCTGGTCCTTAACACACAACACACTCCGTACAGCGCTGGTCTGGTCCTTGATACACAA
>NC_082394.1:5306460-5403125 GCF_031168955.1 Gadus macrocephalus
GGAGAGCAATAAACACACACACACACACACACACACACACACACACACACACACACACACACACACACACACACACACACACACAACACACACACACACACACACACACACACACACACACACACACACACACACACACACACACACACACACACACACACACACACACATAAAGAACGGACACATTTTGTTGCATTCATCTTGCGCTGCAATGTGGCGGAACAACAGGAAGGACCTCAAAAAGATAAATTATCTCGTTAAACTGCTCTCAGCTCCATATTTCAGATATTGGTCAATGCTGTCCTCTAGCGGCAATTTGTTGTACTTTTTAAGAAAAGGAAAAAATAATAACGATTCATAAGCAGCGTTTCTTTTTACTTATGACGAAATTATTTCGAAGGTAATTGGTTTTAATATAACTTAAAGGGCGATTATCATAAATATAATATAATCTAAAATATAATATAAATAGTCGGCCTCTAGGTTGCGCATGCTCAGTTGGGCGTTGCAGGGTTCTTTAAAGTGGGCGGGGCTACGTGTTACGTAGACACGCAGGGGCGTGTGATGTAGCCACGCAGGGGCGTTCGGCGTTCCGTCAGGAGGAAGTGAAAGGAGTCGAGCAGCTGAGGCAGCAGATCGTTAGCTCGCTGCCACGTTTAAACCCAACCCGTCGATACCCGTCTTATTGTGTCGCATGAAACAGTAGTGTTGATACGCGATCAGCAGCCGGACACGGAGGTTCCCGCCTGCAAGCAGGTCAAAGGTCGCCGTCCCCCCAAATAAGAGCCTCGACCGGAGACCCGCGGCCAGACCAATCGGGGCCCCTACCAGACCCCGCTGCTCCGTAAGTCCCTATCACATCATCACCTCTAAACACGTGATTCGGTTTTAGGTTGACTTAATGTTGCTCAATGTCAAATGAAGGCTAACGGTCTCCGTCCGGGATAATGATGATGATGATGATTATGTTCCAGTTCCAGAGGAGAGGCAGGCCGGCACCGCAGCCCCGGCCTGCCTCCCCGGCGCGGTGTCTGGAGGTTCAGACACACACACACACACACACACACACACACACACACGCACACACACACACGGCATCAGGAGGGTCCGACACACACACGGAATCAGGAGGGTCCGACACACACACACACACGCACACGCGCACACGCACACGGCGTCAGGAGGGTCCCCCACACACGCATCCAGTTATTAAACTCTTCACCATCCAGGCCGACTGAGGGGTATCGGCTTACTGCCACCGTCCCAGGTCCAGCGGTGTGTTTTGCTCTACATATAAAGATGAATAATTCCGCCTTAATCTGACCTCGTACTGTATATTATCTTGGTGAAAACAAGTGTATGGGCTCCTGGTACTTTGGACCGGCGTGCCTCTTTATGCAGTCTGTTAAACCTGTGAAGGATGGTTCAGTGTGTCAACGTACGTTTGTTTACGTCCTCATGCCTGCTGTCACTGAACAGAGGTTGTCGGATTTAGATTAAAACCTCTATGTTGGCAACACTGTTTCTTACGGACTGAACACCTTGTTGTAACAGCCTCCTGTCTGTGAGAGGGAGAGGACGATACGTCTGCAATAAGAAACACTCCCGCTCTTGCAACATGCATTCATTCCGGAAAAATGTAATTCTCTCTTAATGCGAGCATGGAACTGGAATCCCTCACTGTGTAGTCACCGCATCACGGCTCCATTACTCAGGCTTGCTGTGATTCTGCGAGGCGGTTCTGTGCATCAGGCTGTGATGGGGGTAGAGAACCCTCTATAGGAGCTAACAGAGTCTGGGTATTGTTGGGGATGCCTGGTGTGGTGATGAGGTAGAGAACCCTTTTATAGCGGTTATTGGTGGAGTCTGGGTTCTATTGGCGATGCCTTTTGTGGTTATTGAGTAGAGAACCCTCTATAGTCCTCAAGTCCTCTACCACCCTTGCCAGCTCTAAGTCTAATTTAAAGACATACCTTTTCACTCTTGCTTTTAACAACCCTTAACACCCTTAACCTTGTTCTTACTATTTTTATTGCTCTCTTTCTACTTATTTTATACTTATTTTATGCATTTCTTTTTTAGTCAAGACCTGTGTATCCCTGGGCCCCTTTCAACAACTGTCCTGCCCAACCCTGACTTCTGCAAATGTGAAGCGCTTTGGGTCAACTCCTGTTGTTTTTAAATGTGCTATATAAATAAAAGTGACTTGACTTGATAGCAGCAATCGGTGGAGTCAGGGTTCTATTGGAGAGTCCTGGTGTGGTGATGGGGTTGAGATGGAGTTTAGATCCTCTGCCCAATATTTCCCCCCACCATCCTCGGGCCGGGTCGGGCAGGTCCTTTGATCGAGCGTTTGTGTTTTTTTCTAATTTATCATTGCTTTATTGGCCTAATCTGAGGAGAAATATATGCCATAAACAGAAATATTATAGGCCTATGTATATTTAGCAGAGTAGGCCTAAGTAACAAATGTGTACAAAGTTACACAAAGTAAAAAATCACAAATAAAACGCCACCCGTGTTGCAGCTCACGTGTCTCCTCCACTCGCACGCATCCCATGTAATGATATAAAACTTGTCGGGTTGATATCGGGCTCGGGCTCATAATTACAGTTAATGTGTCGGGCCGGGCTCGGACAGAACGTGGACGAGCTCGGGTCGGGCTTGATTTTCTGGGCCTGCCCTGTTCTAAGCTCTAGGTTGAGAACACTTGGCTAACGGTGGAGTCTGGATTCTATTGGTGATGCGTGGTTCTTGGAGGGAGCTGAGAGGCTGCAGGTCATCTTAGTTGGCCCCAGTGGTCCGGGGTTTGTGACAGTGTGTTCTGCGGTTCTTGACTCACTCCTATGAGCTGCGTGCTTGGCTGGTTAGTGGTCACGTGTAAAAACAGGGTGTGTAACATGCTGACACAGGATTCATGGTGGCTTGGTTTTCCTTCAAATTTTATAAACTCAAAAATGGTTTCGCTTATCATATGATGTTGAAGCCCTGCTATTTTTATTCACACTTTCCTTACTCCTACCACCACTTCACCATAAATGGATGGGCCAACGCATGACACTGATGCTGAGACACATGTGTTGTGGTTAAACGCTAATATGGATATCTGCAAATAACATGACAGCCTGCATTGTTTTACTAGACGGAAACGTGAGTCCTGAGCTGCCAGGGTCTGCCCCGGGCTCTGGGGCACAGCTGGGTCCAGGCGGAGGTCTGATGGTCATGTGACCCGGACCACTGGCTGAGCATGCCTCCAGCAGTAGTTTTCCCCGAGCCTCGCTCCACAGGAGCGTGGCCGGTGGAGTGTACTCTCTGAATGCTTGAGAACACCGTGGACCTTTTTACCGTCGCCTCAATGTCTGCCGCAGCTTTCGGTCGGCTGGAAATGTCCGTGGTGACGTAGAAAGGCGTGCGTGTTGTCGTCTTTATCGTTGATGTGTCACTAATTGAAGGCTGGGAAGTCTGTTGCTCTGGAGGTGAATGTGTTGGTCAAAGACCCTGGCTGCTGTAGAGCGGTGTTGGAGTCCAGGTTAGGAGGCTCCATCGTGAGGAGCTGGCAGCAAGCAGGGCCTTCTATCTCTAAGCATGCTTAAATGGAGCATGAGAGCTCCATCAATCAATTGATTATTTGATTATGGCTGGCTCGGCTAGACAGATGACAGTTTGTTCATGAGAGCTGTGCTCGGTTCAGTCAAGCTGAGTAAAGATGTGAAGAGTCAGCTTCAAACCTCCCAGCTGGCATTCCATAGATAAGTCACAGTCTGCACATACGGCATAGGTCTAGACTCTAGATAACATTATCCAATGTCCATTTTTCACTGAGGGCCTCTATTTAACTTGCATTTCGACTACGACTATTGAGTTCTTTTGTGAAATTTGATATTGATGTAATGAAGAACCGTTCATTAAACGGTTCAATAATTCCGGACGTTGTTTTCTCTGAACTTCCTTCTTTCAGTTGGTATCATTATGCCTACTCTCAGCTGCCATGTTGACGCCAGTTCCATGTTCCTCATTATGCCTTCCAGCTGTAGAAGTTCATCTAAATGAAGAGTGGAACACGTTCTCCATGTTGGAGCCAGTGGTTCCTCAATATACCTTCCATCAAGGTTTTATTGAAATTAAGAAACAAGTTCTCTCCAATTTAGAACTAGAAAGTCTATATTACTTGACAATGCAAGGCTCCTGCGTTCCCTTAATGCTGTGATGTTCAGTAGAAGGCATAGAGACACATCAAGAAGTTATAGAGTTTATTAATCTGTTTTTATTATGGGATTGGGATTTTTAGAAGAACGTGTTGATGCATATTTTGTTGTAAAGCCTATGTGGGATGGCCTTGATATTCAGGTTGTTCTGGTTTTCAGCTCCTCTAGACGTGTTGGGGCTATTCCATTTTGATCTCCAACCATTGTTCCCTCGCCCCACCTTAATGTGAGGTTTTGTGAAGAACCCCACACTAACCTGAACCAAGAGGTTCCAAGAGGTTCTCTTGTCTCATGTGCTGGGGCCTGTCTCATGCTGCTTGGGAGTGTCTCATGTCCTGGGGGCGTGTCTTATGTCCTGGAGGCGTGTCTTATGTACTGGGGGCGTGTCTTATGTGCTGGGGGCGTGTCTCATGTCCTTGGGGCGTGTCTCATGTCCTTGGGGCGTGTCTTATGTCCTGGGGGCGTGTCTTATGTCCTGGGGGCGTGTCTTATGTCCTGGGGGCGTGTTGTGGGGACCGCTTGTCATGTCGTCCTTTTTTTCATGTAGAACAGATTTGTCTTCCTTCTTTTAGAACACCAATGGTCACATTGTGTTCCCGCCACGCCCGTAGCAATGAGGACACCGAGTTCTGGACCTCTGTCAGTTTTGTAGAGAAAAAAATAGTATTTGAGCCTAAATACAGCTGTATACCAAAATCTGCGGTTGAGCACTTCTCCGAGATGAGTAATGCTTAAATCTGTTGAGACTTGTTACTTTGTCTGTTTTCTTGTTTGTGTGTGTGTGTGTGTGTGTGTGTGTGTGTGAGAGATCAGGAATGATGTGTGTGTGTGTGTGAGAGATCAGGAATGATGTGTGTGTGTGTGTGAGAGATCAGGAATGATGTGTTCCTCGTGATTTGGGAGAAAAAAAAACCCATGGCTTAAAAAGCACATGACTGAATTAATTGATGACTGAATGAAGTTCCAACTTGAGTGGATGAACATTTTCACCCAAAAAATTGTATTGCCATCCGCAACAATCAATAAACTGTAAACGGAACGATTAGATTTAATAGTTTTCCCTTCTAAATCTGAAATATGACGCATCTTCATGTTTTCTGTGTTCAGCGCTGAGAAGATGACCTCCAGGAAGAAGGTGCTGCTGAAGGTCATCATCCTAGGAGACTCTGGGTGAGTCTTTATGGTCAGGACCAAGAGGTCACAGGTCACACCTGGTGGACTTAGAGACCAAGGGAACAGCGTAAAATACATTTCTTGGGAGCATAATAAATCCATACTTTGTATAACTGTCAGATGAATTAATTAATTAATTAATGTGTGGAATGAGGAACATGCTGTCAGTCTAAGCTCCTGGTTCTCCTCGTCTCCTCCAGGGTGGGGAAGACCTCCTTGATGAACCAGTACGTGAACAAGAAGTTCAGTAACCAGTACAAGGCCACAATAGGAGCAGACTTTCTGACCAAGGAGGTGATGGTGGACGACCGGCTGGTCACCATGCAGGTAGGGCAACGTCTTCTCGCCGGGTTTAACATCTCGCTGCCTTCCAAACGAGGAATCCACCTGAGCGGACGACAGTCCTCCTGAAAGCCACACCATAAGACACCGACCCATTGGAGGGGGGGCGCCCGTGGCGGTCATTCTGACATCCTTCCTCCTCTCCTGTGATTGGTCCAGATCTGGGACACGGCGGGCCAAGAAAGGTTCCAGTCTCTGGGCGTGGCGTTCTACCGCGGGGCCGACTGCTGCGTGCTGGTGTTTGACGTCACCGCCCCCAACACCTTCAAGACCCTGGACAGCTGGAGGGACGAGTTCCTGATCCAGGCTAGCCCGCGCGACCCCGAGAACTTCCCCTTCGTGGTGCTGGGCAATAAGATCGACCTGGAGAACCGACAAGTCAGTACCGGTATCATCTCCTCACCCCCTTTGCCCAGCGTTAATCCCATGAGTCATTCAGGGGAAACGGCGGTCAAAGCAGATGTGTTCACGCACGACTTGAGTGCACCTCGGAGGAGTGGTTCCTAGTGGCTAGGACTTTGCAATTAATCAAAATTGGTCGCGATTTGGTCAAACGATCTCCAAACTAACATAATCGAGTTGAAACGTTTTTGTTCTTTTATTTTATTTTGATAAATTTGTTTTACTCATTAAATGTTTTTTAGAAATAGAATAGCTTGATATTTTCTTATTATTTTCGATTTGAACAATTTATCTATTTTTTTAAGGGGAAATTTCAAAGTTATCATTCACAAAGTGTTTTTTTTGAGAGAAATGCTGAATAAATGCATCACGTTTTCAAACTCAAAAATAATCGTTTGTAATAATCGTGATTTCAATAGTGACCAAAGTAATCGTGATTATGATTATTTTCTCCATAATCGTGGCTGGCTTTAAGTTGGACCGTATGGCTTGTGTTCACCACGCTGGGGACGGGTACAAGCTGTTCTTCATGCATGGTGTGTTTGTGAACAGGTGACCACCAAGAGGGCCCAGGCCTGGTGTCAGAGCAAGAACAACATCCCGTATTTTGAGACCAGCGCCAAAGAAGCCATCAACGTGGAGCAGGCGTTCCAGACGATCGCACGCAACGCCCTGAAGCAGGTAGGTCTCACCAGGGGGGGCGGGCGGAGGTTTGGTTCAAAAGTCCCATATTATACCACCAGGTGTGAGTGTGATTAGCCGTTAAAAAAGCCCTTCTGAAAATGGGCCTCTTCTGACATCACAGGTGGGCGTGTCCTCCTAGATGCGTGCTGGATTGATCGGTCTACCAGCCGATTCAGTGGACTGTAGCAAACGTTGCTCGTCCATCGAGCAGCACATTTCTAGGTGGACATGCCCACATGTGGTGTCAGAAGAGGCAGGCTGACCACACTCTCACCCGGTGGTATAACGTGTTACGGTCCATTGTTCACCCCTCACCCTGTGCCTCCCCCCCCCGACCCAGGAGACGGAGGTGGAGTTGTACAACGAGTTCCCGGAGCCCATCAAACTGGACCGCAACGACCGGGCCAAGCCGTCGGCGGAGAGCTGCAGCTGCTGAGGACCGTGGACCTTCTCCTCTCGCCACCAACCCGACACCAATTACTTTACGTGCGTTCCTCCTCCTCCTCCTCCTCCTCCTCCTCCGCAGGGAAGGGGTTCCCTCCTGCGGTCTTCCTCCGGCAGTGTCATGGAGAACCCCCTCTCACACAGTACGCCGCATGTGGACTTATTCCAACACATTAGCACACTAGAATCTCCCTTTATCAACATGCTGACCCTCCCAGGGACCAGGCCTCCTGTGACCCCCCCCCCTGCTGGAGCCCTCAGAGCTGATAAGACCCCCGTATGCCAGCCTGTGATGTGAGTTAACCAGAGTCATATTCCCTTATGGTCCCCATCGCCCCTCAGTCCCATTTCACAAAGGTTTGCTTTCTATGGTCTGTTCGAAGAAATTAAATCAACATCTAACAAACTATAATAGATAAATTATATATATATATATGTACAATATTTGGCTGGTATAGTTTATTGCTGATGCCAGTCTGAAACGTATTCGTCTGCACTTTTTATGTTTTGCCTTTAAATGTTTCTATTGTTTAGGGATGCCTGGTTTTCCACCATTGCATCTTGGGAAACGTTGAGTCACGCAGCTTCGCTTTCGGTTTTGTGTCAAAGTAACACCTCCTTCCAGCGCCCCTTAATGCCCGCGTTCATGGGCCAATGTCGCAAATAGAAAATCAGTCGCTACCAATAAGACGTGCTGATTTAAAACGTGTAGAACATGATATTCAGACATTAATACTCTTTGCCTTTTATGTAAATGATGTGTAACGCTACCGTTTCTACTGTGTGTGTATTCTGTCCGTCATCACCGTCCTACACGGCTGGGACTGTCTCACCATCACACTCTTTCTTTTCTTACTTATACTATTGCTTGTAGCTCAGGTCGGCCGAGAAGTCAAGACTCCTTTTTAACTGTGTATACAGTAAACCTACAGGTGACATAGGGATGGGTTCAAAAGATGGACTCTCTCTCTCTCCATCTCAACAACTTATTTTTTTGCCCTCATAATACTATTTTCCCTGAAAGATCTCTGCAATACCAATGATGTTGTTGACAAATCCGGAAATAATAAAAATCTTGAATATATAAATTGTCCAGTGATGTTTGGTCATCGTTTATATTTACTGCGTTTTCCTGTATGTAGGTTTTTTTGCCGTCTTCAGTAGTGTTCAACAAATCCAGAAGTCATCTCAGGTTTCTTTAGAGTTAACATGTGTTAATAGGAAATTGAGGCATTCAGCCAGCCGAACTTTGGTGCTTCAACAACAATGTGTAAATATTTATGGGTGTGTTTGTGTATATGTTTTTATATATGTATTTTTATCACATAGGCCTATATATATTTTTAATTATATATTTTATATTATATTCTAGATGTCTGGTTGAGTACTGTCACTTTAAATCGGCCTCTAGTTTGCAGCATGTGACTTCCTGTGTAACCGCGGAAAAGGTTTGACGTTCCGTACTTCCGCCTGACGCCCCTCTGAGACTCCGAGATGGTAGGACTCTTATGCTCTTAATGTTGGGGTTGATGATTATTTGATTGTTCCGCGGTATGTTTCGGTAGACCGGTACTAGGATGTAGTCACACAACGTTCTGAGAGGTTTTTAAATTATTCCCATCGCGGCGGTTCGTAGGAGATGTTTGAGACGCTAACAGGCTAGCTTCAGCTGGCATCGACCAGTTCACTCCAGATGATTAATATACATTATATAAATATATGCCAGCACCTCACCACAGGGGGCTCGGTGGACCTCTCTGGCCTCATTCTGATCATGGTGACGGGGCCTTTTTAAAGACTGATCGATCCTCTTATGATCGATTCCTTGTTTGGGCATAGAGGGTTCGTGACGTCACGGTTCATCTGCAGATGTTACCTCCTTCGCTCATATTGACGTCTTCTTCTAGACGGCCACCCTGCGCCCGTACCTGAACGCCGTGAGGGCCACGCTGCAGGCGGCCCTCTGCCTCGAGAACTTCTCCTCCCAGGTGGTGGAGCGCCACAACAAACCAGAGGTGGAGGTCCGGTGAGTCACCTGCTCATTAACATCACCTGTTCATTACCCGTGACCTGCTCATTACCCCTCCCCTGCTCATTACATTACCTGCTCATTACCCCTCACCTGCTCATTACCATCACCTGTTCATTACCCGTGACCTGCTCATTACATCACTGATTCATTACTATCACCTGCTCATTACCATCTCCTGCTCATTACCTGTTCACTACCATCACCTACTCATCATCTGCTTATTACCATCACCTGCTTATTAAAATCACCTGCTCATTGCCTTCTCACCCTACCCATCTGAGGCCATTTGTATCACTGTCCGCTTAAGAAGGTCTCCTACAAAACTGAGTGTCTGAAGTATATAAGTGGGAATATAAAAGCGGATCGAGTGAGAGGCGCCAGTTTGTGACCTTCCCCTTTTCCCCCTCAGGAGCAGTAAAGAGCTGCTGCTGCAGCCCGTCATCATCAGCCGCAACGAGAAGGAGAAGGTTCTGATCGAGGGCTCCATCAACTCGGTCCGAGTCAGCATCTCCGTCAAGCAGGTGGGAAGGAATGGCTGTCCCTCATGTTGGAGGGAAGGGGAATGAATGGCTCCTCCTGATGGATAACTCATCTCTGAAATTAAACTTTGCCCTATAGGCGGATGAGATCGAGAAGATTCTCTGCCATAAGTTCATGCGCTTCATGATGATGAGAGCGGAGAACTTCTTCATCCTGAGGAGGAAGCCAGTTGAGGTACGGGAACGAGGCGTCTGTGTGAAGCATCACCGCCGGGCCGAGACGGTTCTGATCTGTTTGTTTGTTTGTCCTTCTGCAGGGCTACGACATCAGCTTCCTCATCACCAACTTCCACACAGAGCAGATGTACAAACACAAGCTGGTGGACTTCGTCATTACCTTCATGGAGGAAATCGACAAGGAGATCAGTGAGATGAAGCTGTCGGTCAACGCCCGAGCCCGCATCGTCGCCGAGGAGTTCCTGAAGAACGTGAGTCAGAGTTGGTCCACAAAGAGCCTGAATACCTTTTCGTTGTCTGATTTCTGTTGTGTTGTAATGATGATCGAATCAGCTCTGTTTGATATGTAAAGTATGAGGAATTATAATGCATTGTTGTTTTTGAGGAGACGTGTGGGTGAGTGTTTTTGTTTCATTCTTCCAGTTTTGAGGAGACCTGGATAATCCTGCTGATCTTGTCTGTGGGGACAGACAGACAGACAGACAGACCGACCGCCTGTCAGACAAACCTCAGGTCAGACAGGATGTCGGGTCAGACAGACGGCTTCTAAAGTGCATTCCAGAACAAAGTTAAAGATGTATATGGTCCATGGATTCTGCCCTTCATTTAAGATGTTCCTGTGCTGGAAAGATATTGACGTTTGTACATAAATATTGGCAGCCAGTTTATGCCTGCATCATTATGGGTAAGGGTTAGGTTAAGGTGTAAGGGTTTGGTCCTTTCCTAAGGGATCAATATCGGTGAGCACAGGGATTTCATTTTTTTCGGATAAATTAAAACTTATTTTATTTTATATGAAAGGCATTTATTTGCTATGGCGAACCTTTTGAATAAAGGGAAATCATTCGTTGCAAAGTGTTCTTGACTTGGAACAGACGACCCTATAGGAGACTGAAACAATTCAACAGTGAATAAACAGCATTATCATGTTTGTATTTTGGTTGTTTCTCAATTTTTTTCAGCTTTTGCATTATCAAATGGTTCGGTGAGACCTAAAGACACGCAGTCTAACATAAAGAGGTCAGAAAGGAACCATCTGAGACAGCACGCTGCAAACTGAATACCTCCTCACCCCTTCTATCCAACCACTATGGTGTCCTGTGCTTTTTGAGGTGTCTGTACTGGCCTGTATTTTGTGAGGGGTCCTGTACTGGCCTGTGTTGTGTGAGGTGGACTGTATTGTGTGAGGTGTCTGTACAGGGTGTCCAAAAGGTTTTGATAGTCTATGACTGCATAGAGTTGCAACGGTGATGATGTTCGGTGATGAATTGTATTTGGTTATTTCAGATGTAAAACTAGAGGCCATAGCTCACAAGGCAAGGTTATTTAACGTTGTAGCTGATGTTGCATTTTCCCCCACCCTAATTAAATAACATCAGGGCGCTTAACGTTGTCGTGCCAACATTTCCATTTTTAGAACAAAAAAGGATGCACCGAGGACAATTGTTTTACAGCTTTTGAATCCCACTCACTCAGACACTGGGGTCGGCTGACGCCTCGACTCCTCTCACATCCTCATCTCCTCTCCTTATTCCTCTATCTTCTCATATCTGCACCCCTCCCCTCCTTTGTCCTCATCCTCCCCACTGGCCCTGTTAGTATGCTTCATTAATGAGGCTTCATATACAACCAGATGAAACTCAGGCCAACTAGCTACTACAAGAGGTTAGCTGTTACCAGGGGTTAAGTGTTTCAAAGAGTTAAGTTAGCTGTGACGGGTTAATTGTTTTCAAGGGGTTAGCTGATCAGGGTTAGGTTAGCTGTTTCAAAGTGTTAGCTGTTATGGGTTAGGTTAGCTGTGACAAGGGGTTAGCTGTGACAAGGAGTTAGCTGATCAACTAGCTGTACTTTACTCTAGGGAACCTGGAAAACACTTGAAATAAGCCTGCATTTAAAAAAAGAATGGCGCACTTTTAATATTCCCAAATATATATATACAATACACACGTTACGTTAGACAACCTAAAATATCACTTCTTTGGCACATTGATTTATCACTGAAATATTATATTTACAATTTCAGAACAGGCTATTGTGCAATTTCCAAAATGACGAATTTAGACGTTTTGGAATGTTTTACCCAAAAAGGTTTTCCTAATGCGACACAGGAGGTTCATGGAGTCCAGTCGGGCCAATAGCATGAAGACTACGGCTTCCAATGACCTCCAACTTGGTCCCAGATGGTTTAGTGTGGGGGTTGTGGAAGTTGCCGTAGTTTAAGGGCTTCCACCAGGTGTGGCCTCCCTAAGGAAGGTGTCGTAGTTTAAGGGCTTCCACCAGGTGTGGCCTCCCTAAGGAAGGTGTCGTAGTTTAAGGGCTTCCACCAGGTGTGGCCTCCCTAAGGAAGGTGCTGTTGTTTACGGGGTGGGTCCAGAGGTCCTCGTGGGGCCAGGAGGTCAGGTCTTCGTCGGTCCAGAAGGTCCTCGTGGAGTCCAGAGGTCCTTGTGGAGTCAGGAGGTCCTCGTGGGGGTTAGAAGTGGTCCGGGACCGTTTGAAGAGCCTCCTCAGTGCTGCGCTGAGCGTTTACGTTCTAGAAACAACGAGAGGAATCACTCAGGTTGGAGCCATCCTGAACAGGCTTTCAAATTGAAAACAGTGTGGTGAGTATTGTGTGCAGCCCACCTGCGTGTTGACCCATATTCACATTATATAGTCTGATGCTCTAATGGGTTCAGACTCAACTGTTCATTTTCTTTGAAAATGTATTTAGTAATACTCGTTGGGCTTTACATCATTACCACAACAGGCCAATTTCAAAGCCACTAAGAAATGTATTCCTTTGCTTTTCCCTCACCAATGAAAACCGTATAAATGCTTGCATATCACAGTGGCACAAGTCTTTTATTATGAACATATTAATGACAGTGAAGACTTGGGCCCGATTGGATACCATAGATAACTGGAAAGGTTCATCCATCCAGTAACAAAGGCAGAAGATGTATCTCCGACACGATACTTGGAATGAACAGATACATACACAGATGAAGGGACAACAAGAAACCAAATGGATAAAAATATAAGACTTTAAACATCATTTGAATATCGATCACAACATTTTTCAGTCAAATAAACCTAAAATAGAACAAAACTAACAGAGGAAAACAGTATGAGGTTTCTCATTGATGTTCAAGGATATATATATATATCAACAGATATATATGCTCTACAATAAAAGTTAACATGCAAACAAAATGACACATTTTAATGACAAACATTATCAAACACAAAAACGATGGCTTCAGGAATAACGGTATAAAAAACTAAAAAGGTAAAACGGGGTATTTTTTACTTCCATGTGCTTCCTAAACGGGCACACACACACACACACACACACACACACACACACACACACACACACACACACACACACACACACACACACACACACACACACACACACACACACACACACACACACACACACACACACACACACACACACACACACACACGTCTCTGAGGGGCCATGTCACAGCGGGGTCGTCTGAACGCTCCTCCGTCCCGCGGCGGCGGTCGAGGGACCAACATGAGGTAAGGTGGACGCCACTGGGAGGGGTGGGGGGCCGGGTGGGTCATGAACCTACCTCGGGTCGGGTCCTGTGTGTGTTCACTGCCTCCACCTGGAGACACACCGACTCCACCTTACAGCCTGCGAACACGGACCGGAGCGCGGACATCAGCGGACACGTTCATCGCCGGAGGCTACGGGCGTTTGCGTCAACACCACATTGAAAAAGCAATGTTCAACCTGGACCAGACACCCCAGGCTACAGGACACCACTTACCATAGGCTACAGGCGTTAGCTTCAACACCGTGTGTAAAGGACACTTCAGGTACGGCAACTCCTCTGAAACACATCAGGTTGGGTTTCAAAATAAGGTTCGGGTTTCAAAGGTCCGGATAAAGCTTCAGGTAACCAGACAGTGAGGTAACGGGCGTTAAGGTAACAGTACATTAAGGTCACACGTTAAGGTAAAGGTACCTGCTCCCTTGTCCAGGAAGTAGGCCAGCAGGCAGCGCATCACGGCCTGATGGCAGACGACCAGGACGTTCTCCTGCCTCTCCAGCTCCATGATGACCGGCTCCAGCCGCTGGACCAGGTCCTCATAGGACTGAGACACACATCACAGGTTCAGAGTGGATTCAAAGGGATCCCAGAGCAATTTGCATACAACACATTTTAGAACTCTAGAAACGGCCAATCCTCATTAGTTTCATTCAGAAATTTCTATTGACACTCAGCCGTCTTGAGACCAAACCTTCATTAACAGAGATGAACAGTGCCCTCTGGTGGTCAAGTCAATAATTACACTACAACGTGACATTTTGACGTCGTTCGTGCGTGTTCTTTGTAGACTGTTCTGGGAATCCAAACGGATAGACTCTGAACATGCCGCCGATCTAAAGTGGCTGGCCTGGTCCGCTCAGCTCCCCTCCCCCTTGGGGTAGCGGTACTGATCTATAGCGAGGTCCACTCACCTCCCCCTTGGGGTAGCGGTACTGATATCATAGTGGTCCACTCACCTCCCCCTTGGGGTAGCGGTAGCGGTATTTGTCCTGATCCCTCATTGCGAACTCGAGTGGAAAGCTGTCCTGGATCTCCTCGTACATCATCTCCTCACAGACGCCCTGGAGGGGGGAGAGGAGAAGAACGTGAGACTCTACGGAGGCAGGGTGGTGTGGAACAGGGCGGGGCTGACGGAGCAGACCAGTGGGGGCGCTGCTGAGGAGAGGCAGACTCACGGCGTCTATCTCGTTGAGAGCCTTCCACTGTTCGTAAGGAACTCCCAGGACCTCTGCGGTCTGGATGGTCCTCTTCATCTGGCTGGTCCACACCTTCAGCTCCTTGATCTGCTGCTCCTCAATGAACTTCCTCAAGCCCTGACCAAACTGGGACATTGAGAGACAGGACGTTGTGTTACAGCATACTGCATTGGTTCATGTGGAGGTGATCCAGTCCTGATCAAACATTTGAATCCTTATAGTTATTTTTGCAAAGTTATTTTTCTGCATTGTTAAACCTTATAGCAGCCGGTATACAAGACTTCCTGTATCTCTCGGTTTTGCACATTGGTGCAATCAGTCTCTGACTGAAGGTGCTGCTCTTGATCACCTTCAGGGCGTGGAGTGGGTGACTGGGGTTGGTCATTATTGAACCCAGTTTGTTTTTTTATCCTGACTGAACGTACGTCTCTGCCGCGGTCGGACAGGCCAGAGTCGCCGCCGATGCGTCCCTGGATGTTGAGGTCGCTCTCGCCATGCCGACAGAGGTAGATGGATCGCGGCGTGATGTGGATGTTCATCAGGTAGTAGACGATCCGGCTCTGGATGTGGTCCAAGACCCGGTTCACCAGGAAACGCAGACCCACGTCCATGACCTTGATGTAGGACAGCTCCCTGAGGGCAGAAGGGGAACACGTCATGTCATTGGCCGTATGGAGACGGCTGGTCCAGGAGTCTGTGGCCTGGCGGACCTCACCTGTCCAGAACCTCGTCCAGAGGCTGGTAGGACGTCTTGTAACACTCTATCCTCTTCATGAAGTCCTCCACTGCTTCTTCTGTGTTGCAGTTGATGTAATCGGGGCTCCCCAACTTCACCTGCTGTAGGGGCAGGGTGGAGGATAGTTGGCATTAGTTTGAGTTTGAGTTGTAGATTAGTTTACGTTAGTTTAGTTTGAGGAGTAGATTTGTAGATTAGTTAGTGTTTGTTTAGTTTGAGTAGTAGATTAGTTAACGTAAAATAAGTTTGAGTAGTAGATTAGTTAGCGTTAGTTTAGTTGAGTAGTAGATTAGTTAACGTAAAATTAGTTTGAGTAGTGGATTAGTTAGCGTTAGTTTGGAGGACAGGCCTCATCCAACTAATGAATTGAAATTGAAATGAGATGATTGCAGCGTCGTACCACGATGTTTGCTGCGATGACCTCTGGGTCCTCACAGACCGACTCCACGAAGAACACCTGCAGGGAGGAAACACCCACCCTGAAGGTCAGAAACGCTCGTCATCGTTAGTCAACGTCTGACCCACCTGGCGCTCGTTAGTGAACGTCTGACCGTTCGTTAGTGAACTTACTTTGAAGCCGTTCTGCTCAGCGAAGCGGACGATGGTTGCCCTCCGCTCGCGCGTCGTGTTCGTGGCGTCGAACACCTGAGGAGACGAGGTGGGGAGTGAGACACTGGAGGGGAGTGAGACACTGGAGGGGAGTGAGACACTGGAGGGGAGTGAGACACTGGAGGGGGGTGGTCATACACTGTAGAGGAGTGAGACACTGGAGGGGAGTGAGACACTGGAGGGGAGTGGTCATACACTGTAGAGGAGTGAGACACTGGAGGGGAGTGGTCATACACTGTAGAGGAGTGAGACACTGGAGGGGAGTGGTCATACACTGGAAGGGAGTGGTCATACACTGTAGAGGAGTGAGACACTGGAGGGGAGTGGTCATACACTGGAGGGGAGTGAGACATTGGGGGGGGTGAGTCACTGGAGGGGAGTGAGACACTGGAGGGGAGTGAGACACTGGAGGGGAGCGGTCGTACTTATAGAAGCCAGCCTATATCACAGGCCAGTGTTCATACAATGAAAAAACGAATCACTACTCTCACCAACGTACTTGTGAGAGTAATAGTAGTGTAGTGTGGTGTAGTATAGTATAGTGTAGTGCAGTTGAACTTTATTGTCATTTAGCAGAGTACAGTGTATGTATGGTGTAGTATATGCTGTAGTTGGTGTATGCTGTAGTGTAGTATAGTTTAGTGTAATGTAGTATAGTAGTAGCCTGGCTATTGCCAGACCAAGCTCAATCGTAGATTGAGCTTGGTCTGGGGAAGCTGCTTTCATTTTCTTCAGCACAAGAGGCGTGATCAACGGGCCTAGTTCAACTGACTCGGTACGCGATTGGCTGCTTGCCGTCGCTTCCCTGTCATCATTGTGTTAAACCAGCCAATAGCGCGCCAAGGAGATGAGTCGGCTTGGTGATTGGCTCCCGCAAAAATGTATCGGAAGCAGAAAGAAATGTATTGCTCTTCTCCAGACCCTTGTGCAGGGTGAACTCAAATCGCCGGCAGAATAGGCGGGGCTACAGGACACCACTTACCATAGGCTACAGGCGTTAGCTTCAACACTGTGTGGAAAGGTCCCAGTCTAGTATAGTAGTGTAGTATAGTATAGAAGTGTAGTGCAGTGTAGTATGGTGTAGTATAGGGTAGTATAGAATGGTATGGTGTAATGAAGTGAGGGTGGTGTAGTGTAGAAGTGTAGTGCAATATAGTGTAGTATGGTATAGTGTAGTATAGAATGGTATAGTGTAGTGTAGTATAGTATAGAAATATAGTGTAGTATAGTATAGTGTAATGTAGTATGGTATAATGAAGCTAGTGTAGTGTGTTATATCGTGCTCTTGTTGAAAGTAGTTCGAAACGGGTCGCTTTTAATTCACTTTATTTGTTAAAGTATTTCGGTATGGTAACTATGAAGCAAAAGGGAGGGAATTGTATCGAACACTTGTAGAGAGAAATACCGAGAGCTACTTCGAGCCCCGGGCTTAGCCCCGAGGCTCTCTGCGGGGCGCCTACGAGTCTCTGACCTCCTCCGGGCGCTGCGAATGGACCAAGTAGGCGTGGCCTATGTGAAGTGGGCGTGGCCTATGTCTTAGCTGCAGCTTCCGCGTCTGTCTTAAAAATGCTGCCCTCTGTGGCCGGGGTAGTTATTACAGTTTGTACGTTTGATCCTGCTCCATTGTGGCTGTGTGGGGGTAATGCAGCTTGTGTGTTCGATCCTGCTTCCTAGTGGCTATGTGGGGGCAGCTTATGTGCTTGAAATACGTAACAGGTATAGAAGTGTAGTGTAGTATGGTGTGTGGTATAGTGTGGTATAGTGTAGTGTGTAATTCTACTCACGGCCACCTGCCCCCCTCCTCCAGTGAGGTACTGATGGACATCGCTCAGTGCTGACAGCGCACACTGACTGGAAGTGAGAGAGTTATGAATCATTATTAACGCAATGTCTTAACGATGGGCACAATAAGCAAGAGCTATATTAAAAAAGGAACCAACAAATGTCATTGCATACGAATACGAATATATAAAAATGTATTATTCCCAGAGCTATAAGCCAACTAACAGATGATAACTGTTCGTGATAAACACCAAATATTATAACATTAAGATGAGCCCCTACATACTGTAACAGTTTGATACACTAATGATTATTAAATTACCGCCGGATCTTCAGTCCTTCCTCGTTGTCTGTGCGGAAGAACTCAAAGGATTTGTAGATCTTCAGGAAGTCTCTCCTGTATTGGCCCACGTTGAACTCTGGGCAACAAGGAGATTCACGCATGTTTATTTTCAGAATAAGGAAAAACACTAAAATATTTACTTTGGTTGTGGGCGTGGCGGCAGTGGGCATGGCCACAGTGGGCGTGGTTGCCGTGGGCCACCCTCAGGTACCTTTGGTGGGCACACCGATCCAGTTGAGGTAGCGGGTTAACTTCTTTGAGATGTAGGTCTTCCCTCGCGCCGGGAGTCCCACGGTCACGATGAGGGTCGGGCAGTTGGTCATGCCTACTGCGGGAGTAGGGACACAACCGATCAAGATGAGATAAACCAATCAAAAGCATTCTAGATGAGACAGACCAATCCATTCTAGATGAGACAGACCAATAAAATAAAACTGTGAAAACAGTGCAACAGCAATAAGTCAACCATTCATAAGCAAAATAGTACAGATTAAAAAAATATATTCTAGAAAGACCTGGCACACGTGATGTCTGCATGTTGGAAAGTCTCAAAGAAGAGTTATTATTCACATATGTGTGTATACACATACATATATACATACCTACATACTAGATCTTCTGGGACATTCTAAGAAACACACCTGAAACCTCAGACACCTCACCTTGTACCAACACCAGGTCTATTTATAATACTTTTTTTTAATTTATGTTCTATTTTGGTCATTCATTTTTTACATTTTACCGTTTAATTGTTTGCAGTTTAATTGTTTTTACGTTAACTAGTAGTTTAAAACGTAAAATGTGTATGTTTAAAAAAAAATACTGCCAAAGACCAGACCTTAGACCAGTGTTTGTAGGGGCAGGACTATATGTTCCTTGCATTGATCATTCCTCAAGACATTTGTAAACACCATCGTATTAAATGATGCAACTTTGTGGACCACAAAATAGAGCCACGAACAGCAGACACGACCAGATAACCCAATATCCATGCGTCACGTCCATCCACCGCTTCGATAACATTAACTCCGTTAGTCAGCAAACACGACCCCAGATACTGAATGTTCTCTGCATCTCCCGCCGGTGAGTCTTACCCCTTCTCTGAAATATAGGCGCTTCAGTCAATCCGTTCTTACACGGAGTCCAGATCTTCCTCAGCGGGTTCTGTTTGAGAGAACAGGTCTCTAGGTGGACGTCTTGCCGATCCATGGTCCATCCAACGCCTTCATGAAATAACGCACTATAAGGGACTGGTGGCTTTTATATCTCCCATCAGCTGAGGAGCAGCGCCACCGTAATAACTGTAATAGACTTCAGCTGAGGAGCAGCAGCTCTGTTACCGTAACGACTCTAATATACCTACAGCTGCTTGTCTAGCAGTAGAACAGTACATTGCAGTAAATTGGAGTTACATTAACTAATATTTATGCTACTCATGTGTATGTCTGATATGTAAATAAATACAACATTCTAGCTGGTTTAAATTAAGTGTATATCTGTGCAAACCACTGAGTTTACGATATTGAGACCATTGTAGGTTGACCAAAATAACACGGCCTCGGGGGTTCATGCGGCACACATGGCCAGGGAATGCACTGCCTTTGGACCAATCACAACGAGGCAACATGAGGACGGCCAATGGGAGGAGAGGACGGGGTGATGGCTTCGGCCACTGCTGTGGACCGAGAAAACCGTAAACAACCGGGGCGCGTGTCAGGTGGTCATGAACCCTGAACTTTATTCTCTTCATGTGTTATTAATGAACAGATTAATTAATGAACATAACCACTATTTGATTCAGCTATAAGAGCAACATCGTTGTTTTTCGGTCAATTCGTTTCTTTCATTCAATGCAACACAATGAAGAATATACTGCCTATGATAAACCGATCATTCTATTAGTCGAGTTACTCGTCTACTAAATAAATCAAATAATGAAATACTTTTAGTGTGAGTGTTTGTTCTGCACATGAATGTAGCTAGGCCTAGCAAGAAATACCAATACTACTTATGTTATTATGCAGCTTTACAACAAAATACAACACGGCATAGGGAATGCACACGCATACACTACCTACTAAATGTGTTTTAAATACACTATCTATTAAATGTGTTTTAAATACAAGTGCTTTAGGGTTCGCCTCAAATGAGCTAGGATGCAGTACCGATGATTGAACAGCAGGGGCCACTGTCTTCCCTAGACGGCATCATTAATATTACGCTGCGATCATAGCCTAGAGAAATACGGCGTCTACCATTGGTTTACAAACAACCACTGAAGATATTACGTTTTTATGGTCTCACCTCGCAACCAGCAGCGGAAACTGTCCATTGAGGGCAAATTGCATTACTGCATTGCAGTAGTTAATGGCCAGAACTCCTTGATACTCAATCTAATAACGTTTTAATTAAATAAATGACAAACGGTATCTCTCCCAATAAAATGGAGATGATCTAGCCACTGAGAGACTTTCCTAACGAATGTGGTATGAAGATAATGAAATAGCAATCTTCTCATTGACTTCGAATGGTTGTGGACGTTAAATAAGAGGACCAACTACCAACCAACAGTTCAGGTCTGATCTATCACACTCCCGCATGTAATATAAACCCATAGGACCAGAGAGCAGGTAAACAAGACTGTCCAACAAAAGCGCGCGTCCATGCGCGCGGGCACGGCTGCAGCCGCGATAAAAACCTGAGCGCGTGACCTCTCACCCAGATAACGCAGCAACGAGCGTCGAGCATTACGCATTACGCACTGTGTTGTTCTGTGACGGGAGGCTGGGAAGTGCACACATTGGAGAACAACGCGACCCAACGACGCGGCGAGCCGCTGTGAAGAGGTTCAGAACAACGGGACATCAGAACACAAACCATTGCGAGATTCAGACGGCTCCTGCAGCCAGACCAGTTAGACCACTGTGGTCTACAGTCAGTCAACCAGGAACCCGGTTCTGCGTGTCATCCCTCCTGGTCCTGAAACGTTTGACCCTAATCAGGTCAATGTTCCTTTACAGCCCCATAGTTCGGATAACTCTCACAGCACATTCATCTGGATCCAGCCCAATGGCAATAGATCATTTATTTATTATCATTTATTGAAACAATATCAACAATTTTATAGTTTGCTTGTTTTAATGCTCTTTCTTAGAAGTGACCTATATCGCATGAAGCCGCACATTCAGCGGTGGCAGTTCAGAGTAGAGATCTTTCCCAGGATGACAAAAATATCCCAAATCACTAACCATCCCTGAGGACACCACATGTACCCATGATGCACCGAGACACACTGTACCACTACAGGCCCACCAAACCATCGACGGCCCGGTCCCTCGTGATCCCACTGCAGGACGTGGAGTTCCCTGAAGATGCTGAATTGATCCCCCCCCCCCCTTTAGAGAGGATGACAGCAGGTATGAGGAACACGTCTCCACAGCCAGACGGAAAGTAACCCTTACTCAACCCCTCACTACTCACTCAACCCCTCACTCAACCAGTCACTCCTCACTCAACCCCTCACTCCTCAACCCTTCACTCTAACCTTCATTCAATACCTCACTCAACCAGTCACTCCTCAACCTGTCACTGAACCACTCAACCTCTCACTCCACCTGTAGACCTACACAGAGTTATACTGTACAGAGGAAAGGTGTAGCTCACCTCTAAGAGGGTTGAGCTCCACCTCCCCACAGAACAACAAGCTGCTACTGATTCACTTTAGTGTAAATGCTCCACTAAAGTCCGATGCCCAGGAGATGCTGGCCACTGGGGATGCTGAGCCAAGGAGAGGCTGCTCAGAGTCCAGGAGTCTGACAGTGGTGGCGGAAACTCGCAATACTAGTTTTCCATCTATTCGTTAATAGATCGACAACTAGATTCGTTGATAGATCGATCCATCGACGATTCAAAACAGGTTGGAAGTGTACCCCCTACCTGTCGGGTGTCGCGTGGCGGACCCTCTCATACTACCGCCGTTGATTTCCTCGAAGCGGTGCGGAACGCGTCAGTCTGCAGCGCCGGAGCCACCACAACCGTCAGACTCCATCTGGAGAACTTATCACCGCGACACGCCCCTTCTGCGTCCGCACACACCAATATAATAATAATAATAATAAATGAAATTTATATAGCGCTTAATATGGTACTCTAAGACGCTTTACATGTTGCCCTATCAAAACTATGTAAGACAGACTAGGAATAAAAGAAAAACAGAGGTTTTTCTTTTAACCTGTTAAAAGAAAATGGGCGTTTTTATTTTAACCTCTGCAGACACAAATGGGCGTTCTCGTGTGGTGGGAGTTCCCGTTTACGCAGACTGGAACGCCCCCATCTTATTCTTCGTCGCCTTTCTCGCTGAACTGTATTAAAATTAAAATATTTAAAAAATTTAAAAAGTGTACTAGGCCTACTCCGAAACCATGTAAATAGTGTTGTAAATAAACTTCCAAAGCTTTTCAAATCTTATTTGGCAAATAATTTCACATGGTATTTTTACAATTTATTCGTTACCAGCATTCAGGTCCAGCAGTGAGGTCCCCCCTTCACTTTAGGCGTCTTTGAGTGTTATTAATTATTATTATTCTTCATGTTTAACCTCTGTTTTCCTTTTATTCCTAGTCTGTTTTACATAGTTTTGAATGACTATATGCTCTGTAAGGTGACTTTGGGTGTCTTGAAAGGCGCCTCTAAATTAAATGTATTATTATTGTTATTATTATTCGTAGTGTTGATCAGCAGTGAAATAGTCTGCTATAAGACGTTGACGTCTTATAGACGTTGACGTCGCTTAGCAACCGAAGACGCTGGGGTTGACAAGTTACCGGACTGCTATCCTTGCAAGTGAACGGAGCGTGTAAAGACCCGTGTAATAAAGGCCTGTAAAATGTCTGTTTATGGCATAGATTTCTCCTCAGATTAGGCCAATAAAGCAATGATAACAAAAACAAAAAAAACACAAACGCTCGATCAAAGGCCCCCTCTCCCTCGGGTCAATCAAAACCCTCATTGTTTAACATGAATTGGCTAAACAAATGACCACTGTACCATATTTAAACACAATTCAAATTATTTCCATTGGTCATTCTCAGTGGCGGCTGACGATCAAACATGTTGGTGGGGCACCGTAACAGACAGGGGGTCTGAGGTCCCCGTCCCCGTCCCATATTTTTTTTTGAATTTAATAGATTGGATTTCCTGTATTCTGGTGCATTTTGGGGATGGCCACTACCTATTTACCTACTTTTCATTCAGATTCATAGCCTACATCCTGACTTGCAGGGCCTGGACAAGCTTACACTGCAGACCTACTTCATGGCCATTCCACCAGCCATTGCTATTTGACCCATTGTTGACAAATCATGGTCACTGTCCTATAGCGTCCATTTTCTGTGAGTCTCAATGTCTACTTCAAATGCAGTTAGAAATATGGGACAGTTGCTTCATTTTGTTTATATGCTACAGGCCGAAAGACTCAATTAATACGCAACTTACTTGCTCCTTTTAAGTATAACATTGCTTGGGGAGTCCAATTCCTCCACTGAAAAGGGTGGAAAGTGCTTACAACTCTCTGCTAGGTAGCGATCTATGAAACTGTTGTTTTTTATTGGTCGTAATGAAAAAAACCATAAGGGGTAACACTGTTGTTTTTGATTGGTCGTCATGAAAAACAACACAAGGGGTAACACTGTTGTTTTTTATTGGTCATGAAGAAAAACATAAGGGAAATAATAGAAAAACACACATACATTTTAATGTCATGTTTATCCTCTTTATTGAAGATCGATCATTGTGAATTTTCATCGCCTCAGTGGTGCAGTCGAGGGTACTCTGCCTAACCTCCTGGCGACCGCGGCTCAATTTCTGTGGAAAACACAATATCTTTATCTATCTGCAAAAACGTCGAAAGGGGTACCGCTGTCGATTTTTATTGGTCAACATGGAAAAAACATGAGGGGTAACGCTGTCGTTTTTTATCGGCCGTCATGAAATAAACATAAGGGGTAACACTGTCAATATTCATCAAATAAAACATAGGGGGTAACACTGTTGTTTTTCTTTGGTCGTCATGAAAAAAACCAAAAGGGGTAACAATGTCGTTTTAATCAAATGAAACATGAGGGGTAACACTGTTGTTTTTATCAAATGAAACATAAGGGATGACACTGTCGTTTTTTATCGGTCGTCATGAAAAAAACATAAGGGGTAACACTGTCGTTTTATCAAATGAAACATGAGGGGTGACACTGTCATTTTTCTTTGGTCGTCATGAAAAAAACCATAAGGGTCATCACTGTTGTTTTTGATTGGTCGTCATGAAAAAAAACACAAGGGGTAACACTGTTGTTTTTTATTGGTCGTCATGAAGAAAAACAGTGGAGTGTACTCTGCCTAACCCACTGGTGACCGCGGCTCTATTTCTGTGGAAAACACAATATCTATAATTCGAAACGTAATGCTATCATGTCTATTGCACTGTCATATACAACCACAGACATATTTAAGTTGTCAATGTCAGTGGGATGTGGAGAGAGCTGTGAGCTAATGGTGCGTTCGAGTATTCTCTGCGAACCGACTCGGATCTCGGATCTGACGCCACGCCCACACTTCAAGCGTTTTATTATTTCGCTCGGTCGTTGGAGGAAAACATGGACGCCACCCGGAAAGCTGTTGTCGCGGTAGCATTGGCAGAGGACCAGGCGATCCAATATAAGTAGGCTATAGGCCATAGTCAAGTCAAGTCAAGTTAATTTATATAGCACATTTAAAACAACAGTAGTTGACCGAAGTGCTGTACACAAATACAATATATTTGTGTACAAAGGCAGAGATACGGACGCAGTAAGGTATTGCAGTAATACGAGTGATTGAAATTACAATTTAAGGCACCAAAGTGGTCCAAGCACAATGAAAACAGTTCATACTTCAAGTCACAATGGGCGCAGCCATCTTGAATTCTGTCTCGGAATTTCGCTCGGTCACCACTGAGTTCAACCGAGATGGCGAGATCGCCGTCCGAGGAAAAGGGGCGTGTTTGTGCGTGTCGCTAGGCAACGTCCTCGGACCTCCGAGACGGATGGATATTAAAACGCACCATAACCCCCTGGAGACCGGGGTTCAAGTCCGGTTGATGTCCTCTGTTGGAAGACTCTAATCTCTATTTCATGCGAATTATAAAGTCAAGTAGAACCATTGTGTTGACTTAATTCAGTGTCTTGATGGTGCATTGATAAGTTCGGAGGTTAATACTCTAAACAACTCAGATTCGGATCCCTGCAAAAACGTCGACAAGGGTGCCACTTTCGTTTTTTATTTGTCGTCATGAAAAAAAAACATGAAAAAAGAAAAAATCCTTGTCAAATAAAATATCAGGGGTAACACTATTGTTTTTCATCAGTCATCATGGGAAAAAAAATAAGGGGTAACACTGTGGTTTTTATCAATTGAAACGTAAAGGGTAACACTGTCGTTTTTTATCTGTCGTCATGAAAAATCCATAAGGGGTAACACTGTCGAAATGTATAGAATAAAACATAGGGGGTAACACTGTCGTTTTTATCAAATGAAACATGAGGGTTGACACTGTCGTTTTTCTTTGGTCGTCATGAAAAAAACCATAAGGGGTAACACTGTTGTTTTTTATTGGTCGTCATGAAAAAAAACCTACGGGGTATCACTGTCGTTTTTTATCAGTCGCCATGAAAAAAAACATAAGGGGTAACACTGTCGTTTTTTATCGGTCGTCATGAAAAAAAACATAAGGGGTAACGCTGTTGTTTTTTATTGGTCGTCATGAAAAAAAACACAAGGGGTAACACTGTTGTTTTTTATCGGCCGTCATGAAAAAAAACATAATGGGTAACACTGTCGTTTTTTATCGGTCGTCATGAAAAATAACGTAAGGGGTGACACAGTTGTTTTTTATTGGTCGTCATGAAAAAAAAAAAGGGGTCACACTGTTGTCTTTGTCAAATAAAATATAAGGGGTAACACTGTTGTTTTTTATCGGTCGTCATGAAAAAAAACATAAGGGGTAACACTGTCGTTTTTTATTGGTCGTCATGAAAAAAAAAAAGGGATCACACTTGTCTTTGTCAAATAAAATATAAGGGGTAACGCTGTAGTTTTTTATCGGTCGTCATGAAAAAAAACATAAGGGGTAACACTGTCGTTTTCATTGGTCGTCATGAAAAAAAACACAAGGGGTAACACTGTTGTTTTTTATCGGCCGTCATGAAAAAAAACATAATGGGTAACACTGTCGTTTTTTATCGGTCGTCATGAAAAATAACGTAAGGGGTGACACAGTTGTTTTTTATTGGTCGTCATGAAAAAAAAAAAGGGGTCACACTGTTGTCTTTGTCAAATAAAATATAAGGGGTAACACTGTTGTTTTTTATCGGTCGTCATGAAAAAAAACATAAGGGGTAACACTGTCGTTTTTTATTGGTCGTCATGAAAAAAAAAAAGGGATCACACTTGTCTTTGTCAAATAAAATATAAGGGGTAACGCTGTAGTTTTTTATCGGTCGTCATGAAAAAAAACATAAGGGGTAACACTGTCGTTTTCATTGGTCGTCATGAAAAAAAAAAAAGGGGTCACACTTGTCTTTGTCAAATAAAATATAAGGGGTAACGCTGTTGTTTTTTATCGGTCGTCATGAAAAAAAACATAAGGGGTAACACTGTCGTTTTTTATCGGTCGTCATGAAAAAAAAAAAAGGGGTCACACTGTTGTCTTTGTCAAATAAAATATAAGGGGTAACACTGTTGTTTTTTATCGGTCGTCATGAAAAAAAACATAAGGGGTGACACTGTCGTTTTTTATCGGTCGTCATGAAAAAAAACATAAGGGGTAACGCTGTTGTTTTATATCGGTTGTCATGAAAAAAACATAAGTGGTAACACTGTCGTTTTTTATCGGTCGTCATGAAAAAAAACATAAGGGGTAACACTGTCGTTTTTTATTGGTCGTCATGAAAAAAAAAAAAGGGGTCACACTTGTCTTTGTCAAATAAAATATAAGGGGTAACACTGTTGTTTTTTATCGGTCGTCATGAAAAAAAACATAAGGGGTAACGCAGTTGATTTATATCAGTTGTCATGAAAAAAACATAAGTGGTAACACTGTCGTTTTTTATCGGTCGTCATGAAAAAAAACATAAGGGGTAACACTGTCGTTTTTTATTGGTCGTCATGAAAAAAAACATAAGGGGTAACGCTGTTGTTTTTTATTGGTCGTCATGAAAAAAAACATAAGGGGTAACGCAGTTGATTTATATCAGTTGTCATGAAAAAAACATAAGTGGTAACACTGTCGTTTTTTATCGGTCGTCATGAAAAAAAACATAAGGGGTAACACTGTCGTTTTTTATTGGTCGTCATGAAAAAAAACATAAGGGGTAACGCTGTTGTTTTTTATTGGTCGTCATGAAAAAAAACACAAGGGGTAACACTGTTGTTTTTTATCGGCCGTCATGAAAAAAAACATAATGGGTAACACTGTCGTTTTTTATCGGTCGTCATGAAAAATAACGTAAGGGGTGACACAGTTGTTTTTTATTGGTCGTCATGAAAAAAAAAAAGGGGTCACACTGTTGTCTTTGTCAAATAAAATATAAGGGGTAACACTGTTGTTTTTTATCGGTCGTCATGAAAAAAAACATAAGGGGTAACACTGTCGTTTTTTATTGGTCGTCATGAAAAAAAAAAAGGGATCACACTTGTCTTTGTCAAATAAAATATAAGGGGTAACGCTGTAGTTTTTTATCGGTCGTCATGAAAAAAAACATAAGGGGTAACACTGTTGTTTTCATTGGTCGTCATGAAAAAAAAAAAAGGGGTCACACTTGTCTTTGTCAAATAAAATATAAGGGGTAACGCTGTTGTTTTTTATCGGTCGTCATGAAAAAAAACATAAGGGGTAACACTGTCGTTTTTTATCGGTCGTCATGAAAAAAAAAAAAGGGGTCACACTGTTGTCTTTGTCAAATAAAATATAAGGGGTAACACTGTTGTTTTTTATCGGTCGTCATGAAAAAAAACATAAGGGGTGACACTGTCGTTTTTTATCGGTCGTCATGAAAAAAAACATAAGGGGTAACGCTGTTGTTTTATATCGGTTGTCATGAAAAAAACATAAGTGGTAACACTGTCGTTTTTTATCGGTCGTCATGAAAAAAAACATAAGGGGTAACACTGTCGTTTTTTATTGGTCGTCATGAAAAAAAAAAAAGGGGTCACACTTGTCTTTGTCAAATAAAATATAAGGGGTAACACTGTTGTTTTTTATCGGTCGTCATGAAAAAAAACATAAGGGGTAACGCAGTTGATTTATATCAGTTGTCATGAAAAAAACATAAGTGGTAACACTGTCGTTTTTTATCGGTCGTCATGAAAAAAAACATAAGGGGTAACACTGTCGTTTTTTATTGGTCGTCATGAAAAAAAACATAAGGGGTAACGATGTTGTTTTTTATTGGTCGTCATGAAAAAAAACATAAGGGGTAACGCAGTTGATTTATATCAGTTGTCATGAAAAAAACATAAGTGGTAACACTGTCGTTTTTTATCGGTCGTCATGAAAAAAAACATAAGGGGTAACACTGTCGTTTTTTATTGGTCGTCATGAAAAAAAACATAAGGGGTAACGCTGTTGTTTTTTATTGGTCGTCATGAAAAAAAACACAAGGGGTAACACTGTTGTTTTTTATCGGCCGTCATGAAAAAAAACATAATGGGTAACACTGTCGTTTTTTATCGGTCGTCATGGAAAATAACGTAAGGGGTGACACAGTTGTTTTTTATTGGTCGTCATGAAAAAAAAAAAGGGGTCACACTGTTGTCTTTGTCAAATAAAATATAAGGGGTAACACTGTTGTTTTTTATCGGTCGTCATGAAAAAAAACATAAGGGGTAACACTGTCGTTTTTTATTGGTCGTCATGAAAAAAAAAAAGGGATCACACTTGTCTTTGTCAAATAAAATATAAGGGGTAACGCTGTAGTTTTTTATCGGTCGTCATGAAAAAAAACATAAGGGGTAACACTGTCGTTTTCATTGGTCGTCATGAAAAAAAAAAAAGGGGTCACACTTGTCTTTGTCAAATAAAATATTAGGGGTAACGCTGTTGTTTTTTATCGGTCGTCATGAAAAAAAACATAAGGGGTAACACTGTCGTTTTTTATCGGTCGTCATGAAAAAAAAAAAAGGGGTCACACTGTTGTCTTTGTCAAATAAAATATAAGGGGTAACACTGTTGTTTTTTATCGGTCGTCATGAAAAAAAACATAAGGGGTGACACTGTCGTTTTTTATCGGTCGTCATGAAAAAAAACATAAGGGGTAACGCAGTTGATTTATATCAGTTGTCATGAAAAAAACATAAGTGGTAACACTGTCGTTTTTTATCGGTCGTCATGAAAAAAAACATAAGGGGTAACACTGTCGTTTTTTATTGGTCGTCATGAAAAAAAACATAAGGGGTAACGATGTTGTTTTTTATTGGTCGTCATGAAAAAAAACATAAGGGGTAACGCAGTTGATTTATATCAGTTGTCATGAAAAAAACATAAGTGGTAACACTGTCGTTTTTTATCGGTCGTCATGAAAAAAAACATAAGGGGTAACACTGTCGTTTTTTATTGGTCGTCATGAAAAAAAACATAAGGGGTAACGCTGTTGTTTTTTATTGGTCGTCATGAAAAAAAACACAAGGGGTAACACTGTTGTTTTTTATCGGCCGTCATGAAAAAAAACATAATGGGTAACACTGTCGTTTTTTATCGGTCGTCATGGAAAATAACGTAAGGGGTGACACAGTTGTTTTTTATTGGTCGTCATGAAAAAAAAAAAGGGGTCACACTGTTGTCTTTGTCAAATAAAATATAAGGGGTAACACTGTTGTTTTTTATCGGTCGTCATGAAAAAAAACATAAGGGGTAACACTGTCGTTTTTTATTGGTCGTCATGAAAAAAAAAAAGGGATCACACTTGTCTTTGTCAAATAAAATATAAGGGGTAACGCTGTAGTTTTTTATCGGTCGTCATGAAAAAAAACATAAGGGGTAACACTGTCGTTTTCATTGGTCGTCATGAAAAAAAAAAAAGGGGTCACACTTGTCTTTGTCAAATAAAATATTAGGGGTAACGCTGTTGTTTTTTATCGGTCGTCATGAAAAAAAACATAAGGGGTAACACTGTCGTTTTTTATCGGTCGTCATGAAAAAAAAAAAAGGGGTCACACTGTTGTCTTTGTCAAATAAAATATAAGGGGTAACACTGTTGTTTTTTATCGGTCGTCATGAAAAAAAACATAAGGGGTGACACTGTCGTTTTTTATCGGTCGTCATGAAAAAAAACATAAGGGGTAACGCTGTTGTTTTATATCGGTTGTCATGAAAAAAACATAAGTGGTAACACTGTCGTTTTTTATCGGTCGTCATGAAAAAAAACATAAGGGGTAACACTGTCGTTTTTTATTGGTCGTCATGAAAAAAAAAAAAGGAGTCACACTTGTCTTTGTCAAATAAAATATAAGGGGTAACACTGTTGTTTTTTATCGGTCGTCATGAAAAAAAACATAAGGGGTAACGCAGTTGATTTATATCAGTTGTCATGAAAAAAACATAAGTGGTAACACTGTCGTTTTTTATCGGTCGTCATGAAAAAAAACATAAGGGGTAACACTGTCGTTTTTTATTGGTTGTCATGAAAAAAAAAAAAGGGGTCACACTTGTCTTTGTCAAATAAAATATAAGGGGTAACACCGTTGTTTTTTATCGGTTGTCATGAAAAAAAAAAAAGGGGTCACACTGTTGTCTTTGTCTAATAAAATATAAGGGGTAACACTGTTGTTTTTTATCGGTCGTCATGAAAAAAAACATAAGGGGTAACACTGTCGTTTTTTATCGGTCGTCATGAAAAAAACCATAAAGGGTAACGCTGTTGTTTTATATCAGTTGTCATGAAAAAAACATAAGTGGTAACACTGTCGTTTTTTATCGGTCGTCATGAAAAAAAACATAAGGGGTAACACTGTCGTTTTTTATTGGTCGTCATGAAAAAAAAAAAAGGGGTCACACTTGTCTTTGTCAAATAAAATATAAGGGGTAACACTGTTGTTTTTTATCGGTCGTCATGAAAAAAAAAAAAGGGGGGACACTGTTGTCTTTGTCAAATAAAATATAAGGGGTAACACTGTTGTTTTTTATCGGTCGTCATGAAAAAAACATAAGGGGTAACACTGTCGTTTTTTATCAGTCGTCATGAAAAAAAACAGGGAAATAATAGAAAAACACACATACATTTTAATGTCATGAATATCCTCTTTATTAATGATTGATCATTGTGTATTGTCATCGCCTCAGTGGTGCAGTGGAGTGTACTCTGCCTCACCCACTGGTGACCGCGGCTCTATTTCTGTGGAAAACACAATATCTATAATTTGAAACGTAATGTTATCATGTCTATTGCACTACAACCACAGACATATTTAAGTTGTAAATGTCAGTGGGATGTGGAGAGAGCTGTGAGCTGACCCCCTGAAGACCGGGGTTCAAGTCAGGTTGATGTCCTCTGTTGGAAGACTCTTATCTCTATTTCATGCGAATTATAAAGTCAAGTATAACCAATGTGTTGACTTTATTCGGTGTCTTGATGGTGCATTGATAAGTTCGGAGGTTAATACTCCAAACAGCTCAGGTTCGGATCCCTGCAATTACGTCGGCAGGGGTACTGCTGTTGTTACTTATCGGTCATCAAATGAAACGTAAAGGGTAACACTGTCAATTTTTATCTGTCGTCATGGACAATCCAAAAGGGGTAACACTGTCGAAATGTATCGAATAAAACATAGGGGGTAACACTGTCGTTTTTATCAAATGAAACATGAGGGGTGACACTGTCGTTTTTCTTTGGTCGTCATGAAAAAGACATAAGGGGTATCACTGTCATTTTTTATCGGTCGTCATGAAAAAAAACATAAGGGGTAACACTGTCGTTTTTTATCGGTCGTCATGAAAAAAAACATAAGGGGTGACACGGTTGTTTTTATTGGTCGTCATGAAAAAAAAAAAAGGGGTCACACTGTTGTCTTTGTCAAATAAAATATAAGGGGTAACACTGTTGTTTTTTATCGGTCGTCATGAAAAAAAACATAAGGGGTAACACTGTCGTTTTTTATCGGTCGTCATGAAAAAAAACATAAGGGGTAACGCTGTTGTTTTATATCGGTCGTCATGAAAAAAACATCAGGGGTAACACTGTCGTTTTTTATTGGTTGTCATGAAAAAAAAAAAAGGGATCACACTTGTCTTTGTCAAATAAAATATAAGGGGTAACGCTGTTGTTTTTTATCGGTCGTCATGAAAAAAAACATAAGGGGTAACACTGTCGTTTTTATTGGTCGTCATAAAAAAAAGGGGTCACACTTGTCTTTGTCAAATAAAATATAAGGGGTAACGCTGTTGTTTTTTATCGGTCGTCATGAAAAAAAACATAAGGGGTAACACTGTCGTTTTTTATCGGTCGTCATGAAAAAAAACATAAGGGGTGACACGGTTGTTTTTTATTGGTCGTCATGAAAAAAAAAAAGGGGTCACACTGTTGTCTTTGTCAAATAAAATATAAGGGGTAACACTGTTGTTTTTTATCGGTCGTCATGAAAAAAAACATAAGGGGTATCACTGTCGTTTTTTATCGGTCGTCATGAAAAAAAACATAAGGGGTAACGCTGTTGTTTTATATCGGTTGTCATGAAAAAAACATCAGTGGTAACACTGTTGTTTTTTACCGGTCGTCATGAAAAAAAAGGGGTCACACTGTTGTCTTTGTCAAATAAAATATAAGGGGTAACACTGTTGTTTTTTATCGGTCGTCATGAAAAAAAACATAAGAGGTAACACTGTCGTTTTTTATCGGTCGTCATGAAAAAAAACATAAGGGGTAACGCTGTTGTTTTATATCGGTCGTCATGAAAAAAAACATAAGGGGTAACACTGTCGTTTTTTATTGGTCGTCATGAAAAAAAAAAGAGGGGTCACACTGTTGTCTTTGTCAAATAAAATATAAGGGGTAACACTGTTGTTTTTTATCGGTCGTCATGAAAAAAAACATAAGGGGTAACACTGTCGTTTTTTATCGGTCGTCATGAAAAAAACATAAGGGGAAACACTGTCGTTTTTTATCGGTCGTCATGAAAAAAAACATAAGGGGTAACACTGTCGTTTTTTATTGGTCGTCATGAAAAAAAAAAAAGGGTCACACTGTTGTCTTTGTCAAATAAAATATAAGGGGTAACACTGTTGTTTTTTATCGGTCGTCATGAAAAAAACATAAGGGGTAACAATGTCGTTTTTTATCAGTCGTCATAAAAAAAACATAAGGGGTAACACTGTCGTATTTTATTGGTCGTCATGAATAAAAACAGGGAAATAATAGAAAAACACACATACATTTTAATGTCATGTATATCCTCTTTATTGATGATTGATCATTGTGTATTGTCATCGCCTCAGTGGTGCAGTGGAGTGTACTCTGCCTCTCCCACTGGTGACCGCGGCTCTATTTCTTGTGGAAAACACAATATCTATGATTTGAAACGTAATGCTATCATGTCTTTTGCACTGTCATATACAACCACAGACATATTTAAGTTGTAAATGTCAGTGGGATGTGGAGAGAGCTGTGAGCTGACCCCCTGAAGACCGGGGTTCAAGTCCGGTTGATGTCCTCTGATGGAAGACTCTTATCTCTATTTCATGAGAATTATAAAGTCAAGTATAACCAATGTGTTGACTTTATTCGGTGTCTTGATGGTGCATTGATAAGTTCGGAGGTTAATACTCCAAACAGCTCAGGTTCGGATCCCTGCAATTACGTCGGCAGGGGTACTGCTGTTGTTATTTATCGGTCATCAAATGAAACGTAAAGGGTAACACTGTCAATTTTTATCTGTCGTCATGGACAATCCAAAAGGGGTAACACTGTCGAAATGTATTGAATAAAACATAGGGGGTAACACTGTCGTTTTTATCAAATGAAATGTAAAGGGAAACACTGTCGATTTTTATCTGTCGTCATGAACAATCCATAAGGGGTAACACTGTCGAAATGTATCGAATAAAACATAGGGGGTAAAACTGTCGTTTTTATCAAATGAAACATGAGGGGTGACACTGTCGTTTTCTTTGGTCGTCATGAAAAAGACATAAGTGGAATCACTGTCGTTTTTTATCGGTCGTCATGAAAAAAAACATAAGGGGTAACATTGTCGTTTTTTATCGGTCGTCATGAAAAAAAACATAAGGGGTAACGCTGTTGTTTTATATCGGTCGTCATGAAAAAAACATAAGGGGTAACACTGTCGGTCATCATGAAAAAGAACATAAGGGGTGACACTGTTGTTTTTTATTGGTCGTCATGAAAAATAAAAAAGGGGTCACACTGTTGTCTTTGTCAAATAAAATATAAGGGGTAACACTGTTGTTTTTTATCAGTCGTCATGAAAAAAAACACAAGGGGTAACACTGTTGTTTTTATTGGTCGTCATGAAAAAAAAAAAAGGGGTCACACTTGTCTTTGTCAAATAAAATATAAGGGGTAACGCTGTTGTTTTTTATCGGTCGTCATGAAAAAAAACATAAGGGGTAACACTGTCGGTCATCATGAAAAAGAACATAAGGGGTGACACTGTTGTTTTTTATTGGTCGTCATGAAAAATAAAAAAGGGGTCACACTGTTGTCTTTGTCAAATAAAATATAAGGGGTAACACTGTTGTTTTTTATCAGTCGTCATGAAAAAAAAAAAAGGGGTAACACTGTTGTTTTTATTGGTCGTCATGAAAAAAAAAAAAGGGGTCACACTTGTCTTTGTCAAATAAAATATAAGGGGTGACACTGTTGTTTTTTATCGGTCGTCATGAAAAAAAACATAAGGGGTAACACTGTCGTTTTTTATCGGTCGTCATGAAAAAAAACATAAGGGGTAACGCTGTTGTTTTATATCGGTTGTCATGAAAAAAACATAAGTGGTAACACTGTCGTTTTTTATCGGTCGTCATGAAAAAAAAAAAGGGGTCACACTGTTGTCTTTGTCAAATAAAATATAAGGGGTAACACTGTTGTTTTTTATCGGTCGTCATGAAAAAAAACATAAGGGGTAACGCTGTTGTTTTATATCGGTTGTCATGAAAAAAACATAAGTGGTAACACTGTCGTTTTTTATCGGTCGTCATGAAAAAAAAAAAGGGGTCACACTGTTGTCTTTGTCAAATAAAATATAAGGGGTAACACTGTTGTTTTTTATCGGTCGTCATGAAAAAAAACATAAGGGGTAACGCTGTTGTTTTATATTGGTTATCATGAAAAAAACATAAGTGGTAACACTGTCGTTTTTTTATCGGTCGTTATGAAAAAAAACATAAGGGGTAACACTGTCGTTTTTTATTGGTCGTCATGAAAAAAAAAAAAGGGGTCACACTTGTCTTTGTCAAATAAAATATAAGGGGTAACACTGTCGTTTTTTATTGGTCGTCATGAAAAAAAAAAAAGGGGTCGCACTTGTCTTTGTCAAATAAAATATAAGGGGTGACACTGTTGTTTTTTATCGGTCGTCATGAAAAAAAACATAAGGGGTAACACTGTCGTTTTTTATCGGACGTCATGAAAAAAAACATAAGGGGTAACGCTGTTGTTTTATATCGGTCGTCATGAAAAAAACATAAGGAGTAACACTGTTGTTTTTATTGGTCGTCATGAAAAAAAAAAAAGGGGTCACACTGTTGTCTTTGTCAAATAAAATATAAGGGGTAACACTGTTGTTTTTTATCAGTCGTCATGAAAAAAAACACAAGGGGTAACACTGTTGTTTTTATTGGTCGTCATGAAAAAAAAAAAAGGGGTCACACTTGTCTTTGTCAAATAAAATATAAGGGGTAACGCTGTTGTTTTTTATCGGTCGTCATGAAAAAAAACATAAGGGGTAACACTGTCGTTTTTTATTGGTCGTCATGAAAAAAAAAAAAAAGGGGTCACACTTCATCTCATCATCTCATTTTCGACCGCTTATCCGGGGTCGGGTCGCGGGGGGAGCAGCTCAAGCAGGGGGCCCCAGACTTCCCTTTCCCGGGCCACATTGACAAGCTCTGACGGGGGGATCCCGAGGCGTTCCCAGGCCAGTGTTGAGATATAATCTCTCCACCTAGTCCTGGGTCTTCCCCGAGGTCTCCTCCCCACTGGACGTGCCTGAAACACCTCCCAAGGAAGGCGCCCAGTGGGCATCCTTACCAGATGCCCGAACCACCTCAGCTGACTCCTTTCTAAGTAAAGGAGCAGCAGGGGTCACACTTGTCTTTGTCAAATAAAATATAAGGGGTGACACTGTTGTTTTTTATCGGTCGTCATGAAAAAAAACATAAGGGGTAACACTGTCGTTTTTTATCGGTCGTCATGAAAAAAAACATAAGGGGTAACGCTGTTGTTTTATATCGGTCGTCATGAAAAAAAGCATAAGGGGTAACACTGTCGTTTTTTATTGGTCGTCATAAAAAAAAAAAAAGGGGTCACACTTGTCTTTGTCAAATAAAATATAAGGGGTGACACTGTTGTTTTTTATCGGTCGTCATGAAAAAAAACATAAGGGGTAACACTGTCGTTTTTTATCGGACGTCATGAAAAAAAACATAAGGGGTAACGCTGTTGTTTTATATCGGTCGTCATGAAAAAAACATAAGGGGTAACGCTGTCGTTTTTTATCGGTCGTCATGAAAAAAAACATAAAGGGTGACACTGTTGTTTTTTATTGGTCGTCATGAAAAAAAAAAAAGGGGTCACACTGTTGTCTTTGTCAAATAAAATATAAGGGGGAACACTGTTGTTTTTTATCGGTCGTCATGAAAAATAACATAAGGGGTAACACTGTCTTTTTTTATTGGTCGTCATGAAAAAAAAAAAAGGGGTCACACTTGTCTTGGTCAAATAAAATATAAGGGGTAACGCTGTTGTTTTTTATCGGTCGTCATGAAAAAAAACATAAGGGGTAACACTGTCGTTTTTTATTGGTCGTCATGAAAAAAAACATAAGGGGTAACGCTGTTGTTTTATATCGGTCGTCATGAAAAAAAACATAAGGGGTAACACTGTCGTTTTTTATTGGTCGTCATGAAAAAAAAAAAAAAGGGGTCACACTTCATCTCATCATCTCATTTTCGACCGCTTATCCGGGGTCGGGTCGCGGGGGGAGCAGCTCAAGCAGGGGGCCCCAGACTTCCCTTTCCCGGGCCACATTGACAAGCTCTGACGGGGGGATCCCGAGGCGTTCCCAGGCCAGTGTTGAGATATAATCTCTCCACCTAGTCCTGGGTCTTCCCCGAGGTCTCCTCCCCACTGGACGTGCCTGAAACACCTCCCAAGGAAGGCGCCCAGTGGGCATCCTTACCAGATGCCCGAACCACCTCAGCTGACTCCTTTCTAAGTAAAGGAGCAGCAGGGGTCACACTTGTCTTTGTCAAATAAAATATAAGGGGTGACACTGTTGTTTTTTATCGGTCGTCATGAAAAAAAACATAAGGGGTAACACTGTCGTTTTTTATCGGTCGTCATGAAAAAAAACATAAGGGGTAACGCTGTTGTTTTATATCGGTCGTCATGAAAAAAAGCATAAGGGGTAACACTGTCGTTTTTTATTGGTCGTCATAAAAAAAAAAAAAGGGGTCACACTTGTCTTTGTCAAATAAAATATAAGGGGTGACACTGTTGTTTTTTATCGGTCGTCATGAAAAAAAACATAAGGGGTAACACTGTCGTTTTTTATCGGACGTCATGAAAAAAAACATAAGGGGTAACGCTGTTGTTTTATATCGGTCGTCATGAAAAAAACATAAGGGGTAACGCTGTCGTTTTTTATCGGTCGTCATGAAAAAAAACATAAAGGGTGACACTGTTGTTTTTTATTGGTCGTCATGAAAAAAAAAAAAGGGGTCACACTGTTGTCTTTGTCAAATAAAATATAAGGGGGAACACTGTTGTTTTTTATCGGTCGTCATGAAAAATAACATAAGGG
This sequence comes from Gadus macrocephalus, assembly GCF_031168955.1. Taxonomy (NCBI): domain Eukaryota; kingdom Metazoa; phylum Chordata; class Actinopteri; order Gadiformes; family Gadidae; genus Gadus; species Gadus macrocephalus. The sequence continues at coordinate 5,344,752 of NC_082394.1, forward strand.
GTAACACTGTCTTTTTTTATTGGTCGTCATGAAAAAAAAAAAAGGGGTCACACTTGTCTTGGTCAAATAAAATATAAGGGGTAACGCTGTTGTTTTTTATCGGTCGTCATGAAAAAAAACATAAGGGGTAACACTGTCGTTTTTTATTGGTCGTCATGAAAAAAAACATAAGGGGTAACGCTGTTGTTTTATATCGGTCGTCATGAAAAAAAACATAAGGGGTAACACTGTCGTTTTTTATTGGTCGTCATGAAAAAAAAAAAAGGGGTAACACTGTCGTTTTTTATCGGTCGTCATGAAAAAAAACATAAGGGGTAACGCTGTTGTTTTATATCGGTCGTCATGAAAAAAACATAAGGGGTAACACTCGTTTTTTATCGGTCGTCATGAAAAAAAACATAAGGGGTAACACTGTCGTTTTTTATTGGTCGTCATGAAAAAAAAAAAAGGGGTCACACTGTTGTCTTTGTCAAATAAAATATATGGGGTAACACTGTTGTTTTTTATCGGTCGTCATGAAAAAAAACATAAGGGGTAACACTGTCGTTTTTTATTGGTCGTCATGAAAAAATAAAAAAGGGGTTACACTTGTCTTTGTCAAATAAAATATAAGGGGTAACGCTGTTGTTTTTTATCGGTCGTCATGAAAAAAAACATGAGGGGTAACACTGTCGTTTTTTATCGGTCGTCATGAAAAAAAACATAAGGGGTAACACTGTCGTTTTTTATTGGTCGTCATGAAAAAAAAAAAAGGGGTCACACTGTTGTCTTTGTCAAATAAAATATAAGGGGTAACACTGTTGTTTTTTATCGGTCGTCATGAAAAAAACATAAGGGGTAACACTGTCGTTTTTTATCGGTCGTCATGAAAAAAAACATAAGGGGTAACGCTGTTGTTTTATATCGGTTGTCATGAAAAAAACATAAGTGGTAACACTGTCGTTTTTTATCGGTCGTCATGAAAAAAAAAAAGGGGTCACACTGTTGTCTTTGTCAAATAAAATATAAGGGGTAACACTGTTGTTTTTTATCGGTCGTCATGAAAAAAAACATAAGGGGTAACGCTGTTGTTTTATATCGGTCGTCATGAAAAAAACAACACCGGATAACACTGTCCTTTTTTATTGGTCGTCATGAAAAAAAAAAAAGGGGTCACACTGTTGTCTTTGTCAAATAAAATATAAGGGGTAACACTGTTGTTTTTTATCGGTCGTCATGAAAAAAAACATAAGGGGTAACACTGTCGTTTTTTATTGGTCGTCATGAAAAAAAAATAAGGGGTCACACTTGTCTTTGTCAAATAAAATATAAGGGGTAACACTGTTGTTTTTTATCGGTCGTCATGAAAAAAAACATGAGGGGTAACACTGTCGTTTTTTATCGGTCGTCATGAAAAAAAACATAAGGGGTAACGTTGTTGTTTTATATCGGTCGTCATGAAAAAAACAAAAGGGGTAACACTGTCGCTTTTTATCGGTCGTCATGAAAAAAAACATAAGGGGTAACACAGTTGTTTTTTATTGGTCGTCATGAAAAAAAAAGAGGGGTCACACTGTTGTCTTTGTCAAATAAAATATAAGGGGTAACACTGTTGTTTTTTATCGGTCGTCATGAAAAAAAAATAAGGGGTCACACTTGTCTTTGTCAAATAAAATATAAGGGGTAACACAGTTGTTTTTTATCGGTCGTCATGAAAAAAAACATGAGGGGTAACACTGTCGTTTTTTATCGGTCGTCATGAAAAAAAACATGAGGGGTAACGTTGTTGTTTTATATCGGTCGTCATGAAAAAAACAAAAGGGGTAACACTGTCGCTTTTTATCGGTCGTCATGAAAAAAAACATAAGGGGTAACACTGTTGTTTTTTATTGGTCGTCATGAAAAAAAAAGAGGGGTCACACTGTTGTCTTTGTCAAATAAAATATAAGGGGTAACACTGTTGTTTTTTATCGGTCGTCATGAAAAGAAACATAAGGGGTAACACTGTCGTTTTTTATCGGTCGTCACGAAAAAAAACATAAGGGGTGACACTGTTGTTTTTTATTGGTCGTCATAAAAAAAAAAAAAGGGGTCACACTGTTGTCTTTTTCAAATAAAATATAAGGGGTAACACTGTTGTTTTTTATCGGTCGTCATGAAAAATAACATAAGGGGTAACACTGTCGTTTTTTATTGGTCGTCATGAAAAAAAAAAAAGGGGTCACACTTGTCTTTGTCAAATAAAATATAAGGGGTAACGCTGTTGTTTTTTATCGGTCGTCATGAAAAAAAACATAAGGGGTAACACTGTCGTTTTTTATCGGTCGTCATGAAAAAAAACAAGGGGTAACGCTGTTGTTTTATATCGGTCGTCATGAAAAAAAAAAAAGGGGTCACACTGTTGTCTTTGTCAAATAAAATATAAGGGGTAACACTGTTGTTTTTTATCGGTCGTCATGAAAAAAAACATAAGGGGTAACACTGTCGTTTTTTATTGGTCGTCATGAAAAAAAAATAAGGGGTCACACTTGTCTTTGTCAAATAAAATATAAGGGGTAACACTGTTGTTTTTTATCGGTCGTCATGAAAAAAAACATGAGGGGTAACACTGTCGTTTTTTATCGGTCGTCATGAAAAAAAACATAAGGGGTAACGTTGTTGTTTTATATCGGTCGTCATGAAAAAAACAAAAGGGGTAACACTGTCGCTTTTTATCGGTCGTCATGAAAAAAAACATAAGGGGTAACACAGTTGTTTTTTATTGGTCGTCATGAAAAAAAAAGAGGGGTCACACTGTTGTCTTTGTCAAATAAAATATAAGGGGTAACACTGTTGTTTTTTATCGGTCGTCATGAAAAAAAAATAAGGGGTCACACTTGTCTTTGTCAAATAAAATATAAGGGGTAACACAGTTGTTTTTTATCGGTCGTCATGAAAAAAAACATGAGGGGTAACACTGTCGTTTTTTATCGGTCGTCATGAAAAAAAACATGAGGGGTAACGTTGTTGTTTTATATCGGTCGTCATGAAAAAAACAAAAGGGGTAACACTGTCGCTTTTTATCGGTCGTCATGAAAAAAAACATAAGGGGTAACACTGTTGTTTTTTATTGGTCGTCATGAAAAAAAAAGAGGGGTCACACTGTTGTCTTTGTCAAATAAAATATAAGGGGTAACACTGTTGTTTTTTATCGGTCGTCATGAAAAGAAACATAAGGGGTAACACTGTCGTTTTTTATCGGTCGTCACGAAAAAAAACATAAGGGGTGACACTGTTGTTTTTTATTGGTCGTCATAAAAAAAAAAAAAGGGGTCACACTGTTGTCTTTGTCAAATAAAATATAAGGGGTAACACTGTTGTTTTTTATCGGTCGTCATGAAAAATAACATAAGGGGTAACACTGTCGTTTTTTATTGGTCGTCATGAAAAAAAAAAAAGGGGTCACACTTGTCTTTGTCAAATAAAATATAAGGGGTAACGCTGTTGTTTTTTATCGGTCGTCATGAAAAAAAACATAAGGGGTAACACTGTCGTTTTTTATCGGTCGTCATGAAAAAAAACAAGGGGTAACGCTGTTGTTTTATATCGGTCGTCATGAAAAAAAACATAAGGGGTAACACTGTCGTTTTTTATTGGTCGTCATGAAAAAAAAAAAAGGGGTCACACTTGTCTTTGTCAAATAAAATATAAGGGGTGACACTGTTGTTTTTTATCGGTCGTCATGAAAAAAAACATAAGGGGTAACACTGTCGTTTTTTATCGGTCGTCATGAAAAAAAACATAAGGGGTAACGCTGTTGTTTTATATCGGTCGTCATGAAAAAAACATAAGGGGTAACACTGTCGTTTTTTATCGGTCGTCATGAAAAAAAACATAAGGGGTAACACTGTCGTTTTTTATTGGTCGTCATGAAAAAAAAAAAAGGGGTCACACTGTTGTCTTTGTCAAATAAAATATAAGGGGTAACGCTATTGTTTTTTATCGGTCGTCATGAAAAAAAACATGAGGGGTAACACTGTCGTTTTTTATCGGTCGTCATGAAAAAAAACATAAGGGGTAACACTGTCGTTCTTTATTGGTTGTCATGAAAAAAAAAAAAGGGGTCACACTTGTCTTTGTCAAATAAAATATAAGGGGTAACACAGTTGTTTTTTATCGGTCGTCATGAAAAAAAACATAAGGGGTAACTGTCGTTTTTTATCGGTCGTCATGAAAAAAAACATAAGGGGTAACGCTGTTGTTTTATATCGGTCGTCATGAAAAAAACATAAGGGGTGACACTGTTGTTTTTTATTGGTCGTCATGAAAAAAAAAAAGGGGTCACACTGTTGTCTTTGTCAAATAAAATATAAGGGGTAACCACTGTCGTAATTTATTGGTCGTCATGAAAAAAAAGATATTTGAAAATAAATAAATAATTGTCCTTGTCAAATAAAATATAAGGGGTAACACTGTTGTTTTTATCAAATGAAACGTAAAGGGTAACACTGTATAGAATATAATAGAAACACACACGCACACACACGCACACACACACACACCAATCAGATGGATCCGACCGGGATTTCCGTTGTGATGGGTTTCCTCCATCAGCGACTTATAGAATAAACAAATTATGTAAAACAAAACCCCTCTTTCATTTTAAAATAATAGTATGCAAATATGTTGAATAGGCCTCCATCTTTGTTATACTTTTAAAATGTTCCTATATAGCCTATTTTATAGCTTACACACTGATATTTTAAAACAGGAATGCGAAATGCGAAATGCATCCTGGGATATTTAACCGTCCCAAGTCCACACCATGGACATATTGGGCTAGTGGCTAGCCCCACCAGGAAGAAACACTCTGAGCATGCGCATTTCAATGTTTCCAGTCCAATACACATTGCATTGGGCCGGTGGGGCTAGAGCCCCTCTTGCACCTCCAGACGAACTCAGCCGGAAGAAGCAATCCAGGGTCGACTAAAAATTAAATAAAATCATGAACTTGTTATTTTATAGTACTTTCTGAGGAGATAATTTATATATATATATATATATATATATATATATATATATATATATATATATAAATATATATATTCTATTTTTTATATATATATATATTTTTTCATTTTCTTTTCTTTTTTTCTTGTGAGAGTAGCGACTTGCCCCTAATGACAAGTCACCACTGGTCATTCTGACCGGGGACATTTAGAATTGTCGGTCCTCCTCATTTTTTTCCGGTCAATGACTGGTAATAACCGACAACGGAAACTCTGCTATAAACCGGCCTAACTTTCACCGTCAACACCGAACCCCTTCTTCTTCGCATGGCTGTCAACTTCCGGAACACTCGCTAGTTAGATTTTCTCAAACAGCAGTTTCAAGTACGGGTAGCATAGAATTAACGTTAGCCAAGTGGGGGCTCCATGATTGCTAATGCCGCGTTTCCACTGCAGGGTGCGGAACGGATTGTATCGCAAAGGTGCGCAAGGGAGGGGGCGGTGTAGCCCAGCTCAATTCCGAGGTCGCGTTTCCAACGCCGACAGTACCCTTTAAGGTAGGCCGGATGTCGATCGCCGCGGCAGCTACGTAAACATCGTAAACAACGTCTTCCTCCCCAAGAATGCAGACGAACGTCTCCACCTTGTTCGCCCAAGCAAGCGTTTTACGCGACATGTTAATTGTAAAGAATAATACCTCAAGGCTACTGTTTGTTTGTTTTTATCCCCACGTCGCCCGGAAGTGATGATTCTGTCGACCAATCAACGGAGGGGGTGTGTAGCTAGAATTTCCCGGGACCCTTTCAGGCGTCTCGTCTCGTTTTCAGTACCCCAACGGAGGAGTCCTGAAAACAAGGCCAAAACGGGTACGGCTAAGTCCGGGTCACGCCCACTTTTGGCGGTGGAAACGCGACCCGTTCCGCACCTTGCAGTGGAAACGTGCCACAAATCTAACGAGAGAGGTAAAATTGCCATTAAGGAAGGAAAGCATAGTAGGCTATGCTTTGCGACTGTGCTTCGCAGTATGCCTTGCGAAACCCAGTTTGACTTTCGAAACACCTCGTGATTGGTCGATGAAAAGCTACCAGGAACGCCTAATGGGCGTTCGTGTGTCATGACGGAAACGCCCAAGCCTGCCGCTGGACCCTTCTCGCACACACACACACACGCGCACATGCTCAAACTCGCACACGCAGTCACACACCCACACACTGCATTTCATTGTATACACTAGCGTTTTACAACATCTATTTCATGTATGCTTCCATTTAGTTAGTTGTACGTTTCTCTTGCACCATACATTTACTTTGTGGCTGTTAATTATTTATCCTGTAGGGCAGGCGATGGGGTGAATTCTAAACGACCGCAAATCACACATTTAGTATACTCAGTTTTTCCCTTTATGCAGGGTCGTAATGCTCATACTTAATTATATTAGAATTTATATAACAAAATACATATTTATAATAAAATTACGAAATTATATAATAAAGCTAAACCATTGATTTTAGTTGACGGTGTCCGGTGGTTGTGCGTGCTGTTTGTCCACGTGGAGGTTCCGTAGCCCAGCAGACGCTGTGGCTCTGTTGTTGAGGTTGTGCCCCATTCAATCATAATTATCTTCACACTATCATTCAAATCCAATCATACAAATTTTATTGAACATTTAAAACCGTTAAAACACATCAGAGGCACAAGGCGTGAGTTAGGGAGTTGGATTGTGAAAAAAACATAAAAGCTATGAATGTTTCAATCAGCCTCGGTCAGCCCAGTCCGCTCCTACTCCACCCAGACCGTTCCTACTCCACCCAGTCTGCTCCTACTCCACCCAGACCGCTCCTCCTCCACCCAGACTGTCTCTACTCCACCTAGACCGTTCCTACTCCACCCAGACTGCTCCTACTCCACCCAGACCCCTCCTACTCCACCAGACCGCTCCTACCCCACCCAGACTGCCCCTACTCCACCCAAACCACTCCTACTCCACTATTACTCCACCCAGATTGCTCCAACTCCATCCAGACCACTCCTACTCCACCCAGACCGCCCCTACTCCACCCAGACCGCCCCTACTCCGCCCAGACCGCCCCTACTCCGCCCAGACTGCTCCTACTCCACCCAGACCACTCCTACTCCACCCAGACCACTCCTACTCCGTCCAGACCGCTCCTACTCCACCCAGACCGCCCCTACTCCACCCAGACCCCTCCTACTCCACCCAAACCGCTCCTACTCCACCCAAACCGCTCCTACTCCACCCAGACGGCCCCTACTCCCCCAAGACCCCTCCTACACCACCCAGACCCCTCCTACTCCGCCCAGACCACTCCTACTCCGCCCAGACCGCCCCTCCACCCACGCTGCCCTGCTCGTCCTCCCCCCTCTCCGCTGCCTCGGGCGCCGGCCTCTTGCGTCTCTTGATGAGCAGCGGGTTGTTGGAGGTGTCCAGGTCTTTGATCTTCACCTGGTCGTAATCCACTCGCATGGTGGCGAGAGCGCTGGTCATCTCCTCCTGCCAATGAGAACACAGGTTTATGTTGTTGTTGTTACGCTTGAACCGGGCTCTCTGCCGCCCCCTGGTGGCTCCTCTTAAAGGACCAGGGCACAGTGTATTGGCGTATTGGCGTATTGGTGCTCTGCTGCCCCCTGGTGGCTCCTCTGGTATATGTGTGTCATCGCAGTGTTCAGCCTCACCTTCACGTCGTCCCACAGCTCTCTCTCCTCCGTCAGCACCCTGGAGGTGTGTAGCGGGGTGGGCGGGACCTCCATGGCCTGCTGCCGTACGGAACCGAGGGAACACAAAGTCACGCGATGGACACTAACAGGTTCACTGCAGCAGGCGTGTTCATAAAGGTACACTCACACTGATCCAGGGGTGGTTCATAAACTGTCCGATGGTCATCCTCTCATTAGGGTCCGTCTTCAGTAACTGGACAATGAGCTGTTTGGCTGAACAATCAAAACCAGGACCAGGACCAGCACCAGAACCAGGACCAGAAACAGTAGCAGAACCAGGACCAGCACCAGAGCCAGGACCAGGATCAGAACCAGAACCAGGACCAGAGCCAGAACCAGAACAGAGAACAGAGAGAGCAGAGGAGTCACACGCTGGCCTTCACAGAAACGCCAGAAACCAGAAACGCCCCAGAGGAAAGCAGTTGAGCTAGCAAAGAATCATGGGTAATGGAGTTTCTGTGCCTCACCTTGTTCAGAGACGTCCTCCCACTCCGGGGTGGGGAACTCGTACTGGCCCATGCGGATCCTCTGCTTCATGCCGGGGGAGATGGCCGCGCCCGTGTTGGAGTAGAAGGGGGGGAACCCACACAGCCTGCAGAGGAGAACCAATCAGTACGGGGCGGTTGGACACGCACGCCTCACGCACACACGCACGCACGCACGGATACTCACAGGATGTGCATGACACACGGCCAGAGACCACATGTCACCCACAAACACATACACTCACACACACACACACACACACAACGACACACAACTACACACACACCCACAGCGATACTCACAGGATGTACATGATGACACCCAGAGACCACATGTCACATGACTTGTCATACTTCTCCGGGCCGAGCACCTCGGGGGCTGACGGCAGACAGACACACCATCACCATGAGGACAGACAGACACAACGTCAACATGAGGACAGACAGACACAACGTCAACATGAGGACAGACAGACACAACGTCATCAGGAGGACAGACAGACAGACACAACGTCACCATGAGGACAGACAGACACAACGTCAACATGAGGACAGACAGACACACCATCACCATGAGGACAGACAGACACAACGTCAACATGAGGACAGACAGACACACCATCACCATGAGGACAGACAGACACAACGTCAACATGAGGACAGACAGACACAACGTCACCATGAGGACAGACAGACACAACGTCAACATGAGGACAGACAGACACAACGTCAACATGAGGACAGACAGACACAACGTCAACATGAGGACATGAGGACAGACAGACACAACGTCATCAGGAGGACAGACAGACAGACACAACGTCACCATGAGGACAGGAGGACAGACAGACACAACGTCATCAGGAGGACAGACAGAAAGACACGTCATCAGGAGGACAGACAGACAGACACAACGTCATCAGGAGGACAGACAGACAGACACAACGTCATCAGGAGGACAGACAGACACAACGTCACCATGAGGACATGAGGACAGACAGACACAACGTCATCAGGAGGACAGACAGACAGACACAACTTCACCATGAGGACAGACAGACACAACGTCACCATGAGGACAGGAGGACAGACAGACACAACGTCAACATGAGGACAGACAGACAGACACAACGTCAACATGAGGACAGACAGACACAACGTCAACATGAGGACAGACAGACACAACGTCAACATGAGGACAGACAGACACAACGTCAACATGAGGACAGACAGACACAACATCACCATGAGGACAGACAGACAGACAGACAGACAGACACAACGTCACCATGAGGACAGAAGGACGGACAGACAGACAGAACGTCACCAGGAGGAGGAGACCCTCTGCATGCAGAGACCTTACCCACGTAGTAGGGGGTGTAGCAGGGGGTCTGCAGGGAGTTGTGGATGGTGGTCTCCTTGGCGAAGCCGAAGTCGGTGAGCTTCAGGACGGCGTTGCTCTCCTTAGTGGAGTACAGCAGGTTCTCCGGCTGGAGAGAGAGAGGTAGAGAAACTACAAGGTTACTACACTGGAGCGAGGAGGAGGACCATGTTATCACTACATGTGATCACTACATGTGATCACTACATGTTATCACTACATGTTATCACTACATGTGATCACTACATGTGATCACTACATGTGATCACTACATGTGATCACTACATGTGATCACTACATGTTATCACTACATGTGATCACTACATGTGATCACTACATGTGATCACTACATGTTATCACTACATGTGATCACTACATGTGATCACTACATGTTATCACTACATGTTTTCACTACATGTTTTCACTCCATGTGATCACTACATGTTTTCACTACATGTTTTCACTACATGTTTTAACTACATGTGATCAGTACATGTGATCACTACATGTGATCACTACATGTTATCACTACATGTTTTCACTACATGTTTTCACTACATGTGATCACTACATGTTTTCACTACATGTTTTCACTACATGTTTTAACTACATGTGATCACTACATGTGATCACTACATGTGATCACTACATGTTATCACTACATGTTTTCACTACATGTTTTCACTACATGTGATCACTACATGTGATCACTACATGTTTTCACTACATGTTATATCACTACATGTTATCACTACATGTTACTACAGCAGGTTCTCCGGCTAGAGAGAGAGAGAGGTAGAGAGACACCTGAATTTTACTACTGGAACCGGAAGGACCATGTTATCACTTCATGTTATTACTAGTGCTGTCAGGCGATTAAAATATTTAAACGCGATTAATCGCATTAATGTCATAGTTAACTCGCGATTAATCGCACATCTTTTTTTATTCTAAATATCCCTTGATTTCGTGCTGCTAGCCTTTTAGTGAGATCAGAGAGTGTTGAGAAGGACAGTAAGAAGAGCGACCCGCAGTGGTAGGCCTATCGTAAGACGTCAATAGCAAAGGCTTTTATTTGTTTCAATCACTGAACTTTCGAACAAAACTCTTGCTCAGCAAAGATGGGAAATACTTATATTATTAACATCATTAATACTTATATTAATTATTTAAACCAGTATGAATATTCCTACCGTACGTAGGCCTATACACATTACCAGGCTATCGAATAACGGCCACGCACACGCACACACACACACACACACACACACACACACACACACACACACACACACACACACACACACACACACACACACACACACACACACACACACACACCGTGTGCGACTCCTAGGACTATGGGCTGGTGGATAATTCAAAAGAAATAATTTATTTTAATTTTCTCTGCCTTGGGCCCCCCCACAACTGTCCACCTTTCCCCCGCAGTCTGACGGCCCTGCACACACACACACACACACACACACACACACACACACACACACACACACACACACACACACACACACACACACACACACACACACACACACACACACACACACACACACACACGGTGGCGGAGTGGTAATCGGGAGAGTCAGGAGAATTCGCGGTGGGCTGTTAACGTTTCGGGGCTTTCGGGCTGATTACTGCGGGATAACAATATTGCGTTTATTAAAGTTCCTTGCAGCACCGTCCGGCAGCCTGAGCTGTGCCCCCGCCACCTCTCTTTCACTCAACAGACGCAACGTCGCAACCAAGTCTATTTTGTTTAGAGGGGAGTAACTGAGCGGCCCCTCCCGAAGTGGTACAGCCCAGGTGGGCCTTGAACTGCGATTGGTCAGAAAGACGTAACAGCATTGAACTCTCGTGCAGGCTCGAACAGAGTGTAGCTAGATCTGGTATGGTGTTGTAGTTTTTTCTAACGTGACTAGTTGTTGCTAGACAGCAGGTGAAAAAACGACAACGTTTGCCAAGCCAAAAGAGCGTTAATCGAGCGATAAAAAAATAAACGCCTCTAAAATTGGTTTGCGTTAACGCCGTTGATAACACGTTAAACTGACAGCACTAGTTATTACTACATCTTTCTTCAGCAGGTTCTCAGACTAGCAAGAGAGAAGGTAGAGAGAAACCCAATGGTTCCTATCCCCCACTGTAACGAGTAGATCATGATATCATTATGAAGCTCATCGTTAGGATCATCTACCTTCACGTCTCGGTGGGCCACGTCCATGCAGTGCAGGAACTGGATGGCCGAGCCGATGTCCCGCATGATGTCAGACGCCTCTGTGGACAGAAACCCCCGGTTACAGAGGACAGGACACCCCGGTTACAGAGTACCCCCCGGTTACAGAGAACGGGACCCCCATCACCTCCTCCATCACCTCCTCCTTACTCTGCCCTGCCCCCCCATCACCTCCTCCATCACCTCCTCACCCAGCCCCGCCTCACCTTCACCTCCTCCATCACCTCCTCCTCACTCGGCCCCTCCTCCTCACTCTGCCCTACGCCTCCACCACCTCCCTCTCACTCGGCCCCTCCTCCATCACCTCCTCCTCACTCTGCCCTACCCCTCCACCACCTCCTCCTCACTCGGCCCCTCCTCCATCACCTCCTCCTCACTCTGCCCTACCCCTCCACCACCTCCCCCTCACTCGGCCCCGCCTCCATCACCTCCTCCTCACTTGGCCCCGCCCCTCCCCCTCCCCCCTTTAACATGGAGGTCCAGTTAGTTCTCTGAACCAGTGTTCACCTCTCTCTGTGAAGGCCTGGTCCCCTCGGTGCTGGATGCGACTAAACAGCTCTCCGCCCTCCATGCTGGGGACAGGACAGGACAGGACAGGACAGGACAGGACAGGACAGGACAGGACAGGACAGGACAGGACATCAAATATAGATCAAATGTAGGACATGATGATTTTATTGCTGATGAATATTAATTTTGAGACAGTTGGTCATTTGTCTTGTGTCTTTCGGATCAGGCCGTGAATGTTCAGTCTTTCACTTTAGACGTCTGGTTACATTAAGCTAACCCTCTGACATCCAATCAGGACGTTAAGCTAGGCCTGTAGAACACCCACTAACCCTCTGACAGCCAATCAGGACGTTAAGCTAGGCCTGTAGAACACCCACTAACCCTCTGACAGCCAATCAGGACGTTAAGCTAGGCCTGTAGAACACCCACTAACCCTCTGACAGCCAATCAGGACGTTGAGCTAGGCCTGTAGAACACCCACTAACCCTCTGACAGCCAATCAGGACGTTGAGCTAGGCCTGTAGAACACCCACTAACCCTCTGACAGCCAATCAGGACGTTAAGCTAGGCCTGTAGAACACCCACTAACCCTCTGACAGCCAATCAGGACGTTAAGCTAGGCCTGTAGAACACCCACTAACCCTCTGACAGCCAATCAGGACGTTGAGCTCCACCAAACAGTCCAACCAAGGGATTGATCAATCACGACGAGATAAAAGAATACCCTTAACACATAGTACCTGGTCCAGAATCAAACTCAATGTCAGAGACAGAATGAGGAGAAAGACCTCCTTGATGGAAGAACCAAACCGGCCGAGCTGAGATGTTCCTCACCACTCCATCACCATGAGCAGGCACCTCCGGCCCTGGTGCAGGTTCTCGTAGAGGCTGAGGACCCGGACGATGTGCGGCCCGGCCAGCGCCCGGCAGTGCAGCTCCATCTCGCGCCGCGCCTTCGGAGTGTCGTACAGGATCTGGGGAGCAACCAGGTCCAGAGAGGCTTTAGATCAGACCGCGGGGAGCCTGGAGGCCACCAGACCACCCCCACATGAAGATATGAACACATGAACACATGAACAGGACCCCAAGCAGAGGCCCGGGTCCAGAGAGATGTAGGAGTGAGGAGCAGAACCATCAAAGAAGCCAAGATCCGGGCTGGTCGAGTTCTCCAATGGGCCTCTACGCTGGAGAACCGAATAGAACTAAAGCGTGGAACCTTCTGTCTGAAGTGAGCAGGAAACCATCAGCCCCCCCACATCAAGGACTGCTCATAGACCGCCGGCCCTGGGGCTGGAACCCACAACCTCCCAGCTGGGAAGGACGCTATGACCACTAGACTCTCCCGGGGGTCGTTTCCTTGGTTCCTTGGTCCCTAACCACTAGACTCTCTTGGTCTTTTTCCTTGGTCCCTAACCACTAGACCCTCCTCCCTTGGTCCCTAACCACTCGCCTGTCCTGCCCTTGGTTCCTGGGTCCCTAACCACTGGACTCTCCTCCCTTGTTTCCTTGGTTCCTAACCACTATAATCTCCTGGTCTTGTTTCCTTGGTCCCTAACCACTACTCTCCTCCCTTGGTTCCTTCGCCCACTAAGTGGAAGGCAGTGTGATATCAGACCGGGTAATGAGAGTGCTCTGAAAACATGAGCGTCACTCAGACCTTCAAATGGATCACAGTGTACCGGAAGTGCCACTGTTTGTTTTACAGAGAGAATTGGGATAATTGTATTATTTCTCGAGACTTTTAGCAAACAGTAGCCGACCCTGGTAGCGGGTTTGGACGGCGCATTGAGAAGTATAAAACTTGCGTGGTTAGGAGGAGATGGTGGAGCTGAAGCCAGTTTGGACTCCGCATCCCCACGGGTAAGCCTAATCCTAACCATAAACCTCAACCTACCAAAAACCTAACACTAGCCTTAACGCCAAACCTGACTCAGCATTCTTGGTTAGCATAGCCATAACCACAAGGCCAAACACAAACCAGAGTCTGACTTCCTGTGTTTAGTCTCTGAAGGCTCCCTGACCATCACTGACGTCATCGACAACCTCTTCTCTACATTATTTACCAGTGAACCAGATGAGCTTCTAGGTCATACTGGTCTCCTGTCCTCCTCCTGTCCTCTATCCTCATCATCAACTTTTTTTTATTTTATATTTTTAGGTAAACAATCACTTCCAGTGGAGAAATCTGAACCGATGTATACCATTATAGAGGAACCGATGTATACCATTATAGAGGAACTGATAGCGAGCCTTCAGAATGAAGCAGCTGGACCAATCAGAAGCCTCCTGGACCAGTGACTGACAAGGACCAGTGATCGACCAGGACCAGTGACTTACACGGACCAGTGATGGACGGGCCTTATTGATGACTTGCTCATTCTTAGTCTACTTGTTCCAGTGTCGTGTGAACCAAGTGCATAACGACCCAGACTCGAGCTCACCTTGAGGGCACACTTCTGACGGGTCTTCTTGCAGAAGCACTGCAGCACTTTGCCGTTGATGCCGAAGCCCAGGACCCGGGCCGTGAGCGTGTAGTCCTGGGTCACCGATGTCCTCCTGAACTCCAGCTGGACTGGAGCTTCTGTCGGGACCACCGGGTTCCCTGGACCGGAGAAGAACCCGCTCAGGGTGGTCCCCTGAGGATCAGGATTCTTCTGGTCCTCGGTTTGGTTCTGCATGTTTACCCGAATACCCTCACTGGCTCCCGGCCAGTGGTCCTCCCCTCCGCGTCATCATCTTCAGTTCGAGTCCCGGAGGAGCTCGTTTCTTTCCGTGGTGAAATATATTTGAGTATAACAGCTAAGAAGCTTTTACAGCAGATGCACTCGAAGACGCGTTGATATGAACGGGTCCGATAAGTGATAACAACAGGAGATAACGGGACGGGAGACTAATCAGAAGACGTGACTCGGTCCTCTCCCTGCAGGGTGTGGGTTCCATCCCCGCTGCTTCCTGCTGATCATCTGAAGCCTCTTAAAGACACACGACGGATTAACGAGACGGCGCATTTGATCATATTAAAATATTATATTTCTATATACCATGTTAAAGATAAAGACTTTAAAAGAATAGTTAAAACCGCTTCCATGTTTTGAACTGCTATGTCAATTCATGTGTTTACACCGTCAAAAAAAAAGACAAAGCATCTTCTTCACACGGTATTAACTTCAAAGGTCCCATGACATTAGTGTTATAGTTTTTTTATTACACGATTTATTTTTCACACAGTACTATTATTAATAATTGTACCTCTTCAAAATGTACCTGAAAGGCAAAGAAAGATCTTCTCAAAGGACGGCTTCAGTACTCTGATACTTCATGAATGGACGCCTTCTCTGTATCATAACAGCTCCCTGGGCTCCAAGGGACCGCCACGTCCGTCTTGCCCTGCAGGGCCTGGTCCAGGGCCCGGTCCAGGACCTGGTCCACGGCCTGGTCCAGGGCCTGGTCCAGGGCCTGGTCCAGGACCTGATCCTAGTCCAGGGCCTCGTCCAGGACCTAATCCTAGTCCAGGGCCTGGTCCGGGACCTAATCCTAGTCCAGGGCCTGGTCCGGGACCTAATCCTAGTCCAGGGCCTAGTCCAGGGCCCGGTCCAGGACCTGGTCCGGGACCTAATCCTAGTCCAGGGCCTGGTCCAGGGCCTGGTCCAGGACCCCCTGGTCCTCCACGGCGTAGGGCATGGTGACGCGGAGCTGCGTCTCGGCCTCCATGCTGCGCTCCATGGTCTCATACGCGTTGGAGTTCCCCGACCAGCAGCGCCGGGCCACCTGTCAAACACCCAGGAGGAGGACTCATCAGACCCAGTCAGACCCTGAGGACCAGGTCTCCCTCCAGGAGGAAGTCCCGGTCAGACCCTGTGGACCAGGTGGTCCGACCCTGAGGACCTCTTCCCCCCAGTTCCCCCTGTGGTCTCCCTCTACACCGCCTTACCCCGTTGGAGACGTCCCAGTTGAGCATCAGACTGGCTCGCTTCGCAGCCTCCTCCGACCCGTCCAGAACCAGACCGAACCCTCCGTTCATCACCTCCCCCCTGGTGGAGAACAAGACCCAGAACCTTCAGTTCATCACCTCCCCCCTGGTGGAGAACAAGACCCAGAACCTTCAGTTCATCACCTCCCCCCTGGTGGAGAACAAGACCCAGAACCTTCAGTTCATCACCTCCCCCCTGGTGGAGAACAAGACCCAGAACCTTCAGTTCATCACCTCCCCCCTGGTGGAGAACAAGACCCAGAACCTTCAGTTCATCACCTCCCCCCTGGTGGAGAACCAGACCCAGAACCCTCGGTTCACCACCTCCCCCCCGGAGAGAACCAAACCCAATCCGGAGCTGAGCCCTGATCCCTGAACGCTGAACCCTCCGGTGCAGATCCCGGGTGTGTTTGGTGTCGCTGCCGGATGACCTCACCAGGGGGGTGTGTCTGGTGATGACCTCACCAGGGGGGTGTGTCTGGTGATGACCTTACCAGGGGGGTGTGTCTGGTGATGACCTCACCAGGGGGGTGTGTCTGGTCATGACCTCACCAGGGGTGTGTGTCTGGTGATGACCTCACCAGGGGGGTGTGTCTGGTCATGACCTCACCAGGGGGGTGTGTCTGGTGGTGACCTCACCAGGGGGGGGGTGTCCGGTGATGACCTCACCAGGGGGGTGTGTCTGGTGATGACCTCACCAGGGGGGTGTGTCTGGTGATGACCTCACCAGGGGGGGGGTGTCCGGTGATGACCTCACCAGGGGGGTGTGTCTGGTGATGACCTCACCAGGGGGGTGTGTCTGGTGAGTGGCGCTACAGGATGACCTTACCAGCCCACGCCGCCGCCGTTGTGCAGAGACACCCAGGTGGCCCCCCTGAAGGCATCCCCCACAAAGTTCTGGACCGCCATGTCTGAGGGGAGGGGGGGGGGGAACACCAGGAGAGAGACTCTGTTAGAGGGATGGGCTACGATCATCACAGAAGAACACAGACAGGATGGATGGAGCCGATGATCTGCTCAGAGCCAATGAAGGGATCCTCTCTGAGGGGCGCCCTGCGGAAAGACCAGTCGCTCCACTTCCCAGCCAATCAGAACGGAGAACGGAGAACCAACGCACCCGCGCAGAAGGCCGACCCGTCGTACACGTTGGAGGTCTCTCTGAACGGGCTGTCGGTCCCACTGACGTCATGGTGGTCCCTGCTGATGACCACAGGAGCCTGACGGGGACAATACAACACAGATCAGACCGGCCCCGACCACAGGCTCCCGTGAACCCCCTCTGAAGAGGGCAGAGGTCAAAGGGAACAGGAACAGGAAGTGAGGGCTGTGTGCCTCTTACTGAAACCCTTCCATCGGCGATGGCCTTGTTGATGGCGAGTGCGATGCAGACTCGGCCCTTCTGGTCTGAGTACAGGATCCTGGCCATGGACCCCACCACCTGGGCACAGAGGACAGTGAACCAGATGAGGCCTCATTCGTGTGCGTCACCGTGGTCTCCTAGGCAGCCAGACCACCTGACCTCAGTGCCTACCATCTGGTGTTTCCCGGCCTCCCTGATCCAGCGGATGTTGTCGTGGTACTGCTGCCGCACGCCCTCGCTCACGCCCACTGCGATCTCCTCCAGGACGGCGGCCGCGATCTGGTCCGTAACCTCCAGGTCTTTGGGGTCGCACGAGGTGCACACCCAGCGGAACGGGCCGAAGCCCAGCGAGAAGATGTCCCTGGTGGAGAGAGGGGGCGGAGGTCATCATGATAGGAGGGGACCGGTCGGGGTCCGTCAGTCGTCTGTCAGTCCGTCAGTCAGCGTAGCTCTCTAGCAGCCTGTTAGTTCCACTCTGTGTTGAACCCACCGCTCCTCCCATCACTCACCCCATAATATGCTGCACGTAGGACGGATAGCGGAACTCCGTCGCGCCTCCACTCCCCTCCTCCTTCGCTACCTTGGCCCCTGAACCCAGAAACCAGAGGACTAACTGTTACTGTGGGTTACAACAGTGTATAGCTGTGTGTGTGTGTGTTATAACAGAGTGAGTAGCTCTGTGTGTGTTATAACAGAGTGTTTAACTGTGTGTGTGTGTGTGTGTGTGTGTGTGTGTGTGTGTGTGTGTGTGTGTGTGTGTGTGTGTGTGTGTGTGTGTGTGTGTGTGTGTGTGTGTCTGTGCATGTTATAACAGTGTGTAGCTGTGTATGTGTGTGTGCGTGTCTTATAACAGTGTGTAGCTGTGTGTGTCTGTCCTCCTCTCACCAGCTCTCTGGGCCTCCAGCAGGAAGGCGTTCCCGTAGTCCCAGAAGAACATGCCGGCCTCCGCCAGCGTGTCGATGGCCGCCACGTGTCTCTTCAGGCTGGACAGACAGACGGGGGGAGAACGGACGGCAGGTCAGACAGGGTTCACTCCTCTCTAAACACCCTCAGGCCCCGTCCACACGGAACCGATTCTTTGGTGAAAACGCATAAGTCTCGGCGTTTGGGCCGACCATCCAGACGGATCCAGCCCTGACTGTTTTTAGTGTTAAGATTCGTGTGGACGCCTTAAACGCAAACAATGACATCATCGGCCCCCGACAAACTGGGCGACGTTAGAGTTGCGTAGATTTTTTTGGGTGGGGTTTTTAAAATTATTTTTGGTAAATCTAATTACAGTACATTCAAAAGTATTTCTGCTCAATCTAAAAGGTTTAACAACTATGCTACCTCCTCCTCGGCTGTTTGTATACAGCGCGCAGGCTGGATGCGCGCAGGCTGAAACGCATCAACAGGGGTACAGGGGACAGGGGACGAGGGGACGAGGGGTGGACGGGGCTTCAGTCTCCTCTCCGTGGTCCTCACCTCTCCTCCACGGCGGTTCTGAACTGGCCCGGGCTGGAGGCCATGAGCTGGTTGGCCTGGCGGAAGCTGAGCTGCACGGGGTAGTAGCCCCCGCTGAAGGGGTTGTGGAGCGAGGTCTGGTCCGAGCCCAGGTCCACCAGCAGCTCCCCCGTCCGCTGGTACTCCAGGACCAGCCTCTCCCTGCGGCAGAGGGGAGGGTCAGAGGGGAGCCCCAAAGAGGGTAAAGGTCAGAGGGGAGCCCCACAGAGAGGAGGGTCAGAGGGGAGCCCCACAGAGGTTAAAGGTCAGAGGGGAGCCCCAAAGAGGGTAAAGGTCAGAGGGGAGCCCCACAGAGAGGAGGGTCAGAGGGGAGCCCCACAGAGGTTAAAGGTCAGAGGGGAGCCCCAAAGAGGGTAAAGGTCAGAGGGGAGCCCCACAGAGAGGAGGGTAAGAGGGGAGCCCCACAGAGGTTAAAGGTCAGAGGGGAGCCCCACAGAGGGTAAAGGTCAGAGGGGAGCCCCACAGAGGGGGAGGGTCAGAGGGGAGCCCCAAAGAGGGTTAGGGTCAGAGGGGAGGGTCAGAGGGGAGCCCCACAGAGGTTAAAGGTCAGAGGGGAGCACCCTTAGGTGCAAAGGGTCAATGGAACGGCAGCGGCAGCGGTTGAAGGGTTTTTCACCTTACACTCACCATAGGTCTACGATGTTTCCATGGTAACCCAGGCTGAGGGGTAACTTGGCCGCCCTCGCCTCTCTGTAAATAAGATCACATGATCAGTCAGAGAGCCAATCACAAAGCCCAGAGAGGACCGTCCAATAGGGTAGAGCAGGGATAAGCGTGAGGAGAAGTGGGCGGGGTCAGTGGGCGGGGGGGTGGGCGTGGCCAGCGTGAGGCGAGGTGGGCGTGGTCACCTGATGCGCTGGATGCAGTGGTCCAGGCTGCTGCTCATCTCCATCAGCCAGCCCTGCTCATGCCTCTTCCTGATGGGGGCCTCGTCCACCTAGGGGGGGGGGGTTGACCAGTCACCCAAGAACCGGGCATACAGTCAACAAGTCACTCACTACCAGACCGCCAGTCACTCGCTAACCAGGCCTACAGTCAACCAGTCACTCACTACCAGACCAGTGTCTCTCACGCACACACACACACACACACACACACACACACACACACACACACACACACACACACACACACACACACACACACACACACACACACACACTGACCTCGGCCACGACCCCGATGCAGCCGGCGATGACGGCGGCCTTGGCCTGCGCTCCGCTCATGCCCCCCAGGCCGGAGGTCACCAGGACACGCCCCCTCAGGTCCCCGGAGCCCAGGTACCGGCGGCCCGCGTTCAGCAGGGTCAGCTGGGGGGGGGGGGACACCAGGGGGGGTCAGGGGGGGGACATACCAGGGGGGTCGACACCGGGGGGGGGGGACGACGACGATACCAGGGGGGTCATCACCAGGGGGGGTCAACAACGAGGGGGGGGAACGGACGATACCAGGGGGGTCATCACCAGGGGGGGTCAACAACGGGGGGGGGGGACGATACCAGGGGGGTCATCACCAGGGGGGGTCAACAACGGGGGGGGGGGAGACGATACCAGGGGGGTCATCACCAGGGGGGGTCAACAACGGGGGGGGGGGACAACGATACCAGGGGGGTCATCACCAGGGGGGGTCAACAACGGGGGGGGGGGACGATACCAGGGGGGTCATCACCAGGGGGGGTCAACAACGGGGGGGGACGGACGGACGATACCAGGGGGGTCATCACCAGGGGGGGTCAACAACGGGGGGGGGGGGGGGACGATACCAGGGGGGTCATCACCAGGGGGGGTCAACACCGGGGGGGGGGGGGAGACGATACCAGGGGGGTCATCACCAGGGGGGGGGGGAGACGATACCAGGGGGGTCATCACCAGGGGGGGTCAACAACGGGGGGACGACGACGACGATACCAGGGGGGTCATCACCAGGGGGGGTCAACACCGGGGGAGGGGGGAGGAGACGACACCAGGGGTCTCAACACCGGGGGGGGGGGGGGACCCTCTATGGGGGGGTCAACACCAGGAGGGATCAGCGGGGGGGAGAGACTTCCTGCTGGGTAGGACCAGAGGCAATAGAGATGCACCATGTGCTGTGTGTCTGAACCCACCATGGTGCCGTGGACGATGCCCTGAGGCCCGATGTAGCAGTAGCTCCCCGCCGTCATCTGGCCGTACCTGGAACAGACGGGGGGAGTCAGGGAGGCAACACTCACCCACCTCATCGGCCCATGAAGATCAGAAGGTAGGAAACAGAACACCTACATGGACACACCCAGGGCGAACATCTTCTCATACTGCTCTCTGGACGAGTAGTTAGGGATGACCTGCGTGGAGCAGAACACAAACACCATGTTGAGTAAAGAAGGCCCTGAACCAAGACTAGAGGCCCTGAACCCAGACCAGAGGCCCTGAACCCAGACCAGAGGCCCTGAACCCAGACCAGAGGCCCTGAACCCAGACCAGAGGCCCTGAACCCAGACCAGAGGCCCTGAACCCAGACCAAAGGCCCTGAACCCAGACCAGAGGGCCCTGAACCCAGACCAGAGGCCCTGAACCAGGGGGGGGGGGGGGGGGGGTGTACCATGCCGTTGGTGATGATGGCCCGGGGGGAGGAGGGCAGGCTGGGGAACAGCCCCATGGGATGACCGCTGTACAGCACCAGGGTCTGCTCCTCCGTCATCACACTGAGGTAGTGCATCACCAGGCGGAACTACACACACACACGCGCACACACACACACGCACACACACACACACACACGCACACACACACACACAAGGACACACACACACGTACACTCTTGTTATGGAATTATGTTTGGACTAATGTTTGCTGCTGCACCACACCCTTCTGGAGGCTCCAGGACTCACCTGGGCCCAGTTACTGAACACCTGTCCGTTGCCACCGTAGGTCACCAGCTCCTGCGGGAACTGAACGGCAAAACATAACGAGGTCGTTAATTAAGGTTGCAGTGTGTAACATTTCAACTAGCTTGCATCTTGTAATAACAAGCTTCTGATTGGAGGGTCTTTAACAGGAGGAGGTTCTGATTGGCCGACCTGGGCCACGGCGGGGTCCAGGTTGTTCATGATCATCAGCATGATGGCGGCTGCCTGGGGGGTCCGACAGGGGTACTGATGTATGGGGTAGGCTCTGTGGGGGCAGCACACTCTCACTGAGTACAAATCAATACAGACTGTACCACTGTTTACACCCCCCCTGAATACAGTAAACATCAATAAAGACTGTACCAACATTAATACAGACTGTACCACTGTTTACACCCCCCTGAATACAGTAAACATCAAGACTGTACCAACATTAATACAGACTGTACCACTGTTTACACCCCCCTGAATACAGTAAACATCAATAAAGACTGTACCAACATTAATACAGACTGTACCACTGTTTTCACCCCCCTCTAAAAACACTACACATCATATAGACTGTACCAACATTAATACTAACCGTTCCACTGTTTACACCCCCCCCCCCCTCCCCTTTATATATTACACATTATACAGACTATACCAACATGAATACAGACTGTTCCACTGTTTACGACCCTCACTAATACATGTTCTGGGAGGACTTTTATCAAGCAGAGAGAGGTTTCATTGCTCACTTGATGCGCATGGGAGGGCAGAAGCGGTACATGTAGATGTGACCGTGCTGCCGCAGCTCTTGAGCAAATTCTGGCGCCAATGTAGCATGATGGCGGGGGGGGAAGTACCGCAGGGCGTTCCTCAGGGCCAGCTGAGGAGACAGAGTGATGGACAGGGGAGACAGACAGAGAGACGGACAGGAGACAGAGAGATGGACGTGTCATTGGACATCAGTGGCGTCCAACAGGAGCCCCTTCACTTATCTCTCTTAATCATTGACTGTGGCCTTTGCTCTGAGTTTGGGCAAACATTACAGACAGAGTCACCCATTACTTTGGGGGTTGGATAACACGTGACTTTACATCTGTGATCTTGTCATTGTGAATTGAAACAACAGGGACATGATATCAGACACGCTTACATGACCATATGGTACATCTTGAAGAGGTCATCGTCTTGACCTTTCATAAGAGGCCCTGTATTCTGTATTCAGCTCGATTGCCCTTTCATCGCTCGGCTTCCGTACTTCACGCTCCCTTGTGGCTGTGTATCTGTCCTATGCAGCACACTACACACACGTACGTTCACCACTCCACCGTTGAAGACCTTACCCGCTCCTCTGCTGCCGTGAGGTGGGGTGTCCGGGTCGGGGCGTGGGGTAGGCCGGGGTTTCTGCCGCGGTTCTCCGGTAACGGCTCCACGAGCAGACCGCCGCAGATCTCCTCTAGAGTCGACATCCTGACCGAGTGCCCCCGTAGTCCGCTTCAGCCTCACTGTCATCCAGAACGAGGGTGGGCCTGGTTTTACCTGACTGGGGAGGGGCTTTGGAACGGGCGGGCCGGAGGGGCTGTGCTGATTGGCTGCTGACCCTCGCCCCCTTCTTTCACTACAGACGAGCCGTAGAAGGACACTCTGATAATTAGGGATTCACAAAGTATATTCTGTAGCGCAGCCCGTGATTGGTTAAGGCGCAGCAGTCCTAGTCATTATGGATTCCTTATGTACTCAAACCCCCCCACCTCACTCCCCCCCAAACACACACACCTCTGGGCTTAACGCTGCTCTTGTAAACATTGACCGACCATTCCCCTTTCTAGTCCTGATTTAGTAAGGCGTAGCAGTCCTTGTCATTATGGATTCCTTAAGTACTCAAACCCATCCACTTCAGAGCTTAACGTTGCACATGTAAACATTGACTGACCATTCCCCTTTCTAGACCTTTGGTCGGGTCATGTGGTCAAGGTTTTCATAACCAAAACAAAACATTGACGTGTGTAAATTAGTTAGCGTTCAGAGATCAGTAGAGCAGGAGAATGCCTCTTTAGACCAGACCAGTTGAGCAGGGGAAGGCCTCTTCAGACCAGACCAGTTGAGCAGGAGAAGGCCTCTTTAAGACCAGACCAGTGGATCAGGAGAGGCCTCTTTATACCAGACCACTGGGCCATCGTCCAACTTGTCCCAGGATCCCCCTCCTCAACATAAGGGAGAAGACGAGCATGATGGACATATTTCAATTCGCGTCAATATGTTCCATCGGAAACCACCGCCTTCAGGTCTGAAGAAGGTCCTTTGATCTTTATTTGTGTTTATAGCAGAATTGTCAATCTTAGATGCTTCTCATGAAATATCAACACCAGACAGCCTTGTTAGGCCGTCCTGTGCGTGGATGGGGGGGGGGGGGTTACGTATGGATCTCTGAATTAGGAAAGGAAAACGAGTAGGGTTACTACCTACTTTAAGGGAAAGTGTTTGGATGTATCGCTCTGTCTGAAGACATGCCATGTCTGTAACACTTTAAATCGGTTTAAATGGGTACCAGTCAATCTAATATTTAAAGCCCGCCCACTCGTCTACGTCACTTTGGCTGAGGCTGCCTGATGACGTCGTCGTCTGAACGGAACCCTTTGGTGCTCTTTATAATTCCTGATCAAAAGGCCGTTTAAACAAAAGTATTTTTTTTTTATAAAATGCATTTATATTAAATGTTTAGCCCTTGGGTAAACGTAAGGATATAGATGCTCGATGGAAACTAACGGGCACGATATTGCCAAATGAATGCTTCAGCCCCCCCCCCCCCCATTCCCCATCCGGCTGGGGGATGAGTGGGGGCTAATTATTTATTCTCCCTAAACGGCTCTGCCTCCTTTCTGAACTAACGGTCCCTTTCTTTAGGTCCATGTTCTTTAAAGGTTCATGAACGGTCCGCAGCGTGTGGTCGCAGGGCGATGACGTCGTCCTCCCTAAAGAATCTACCGAAGCAGAAACTGTTGACGTGGGAATCATCGTAATGTTTACAGTCACGTTATGAATCTCAAACTTTCAATACGCTATGTCATGTTGTTTCGACCGCAGACACATCTACAGCTTGGTAGTAAGATAACCTTGTTTCACTATTATAATGAAGTGACATAACCAATGGCAGGGAATCAGACGTCCATGATACCTTGTGAGGGGGACCTCTAGCGACAGGATGACCAAACTACAGGTCCTGGAACGTTTGTGATCACTCGCGACAGGACGAAAGAAATCGGGCCTGATCTCCGTTCAATCCGAGTAACCGAGGAACCAAGAAGCAGGAGTTCGACAAAACACGAGTCAAAGAGTACCCTCAGAAAAATGAGGTTTATTTGAGAATGTTTTCAAGAAAAAGTTTGTTCAGAACTCTTTTTACATAGTCAAAAGACATTTTACAATTTAGATGTATTCAAAGTGATGCAATTTATGGTCTATATACACAGGAACCAGAATTTACAACGCATGAGAACGTTTTGAAATGCAATACTTGAAGCAAACAATTAAAAAAAACTAAACCTTGATTTTACAATGTGGATAATGTGAAGTTGCAAAAGAGAATTATAATTTAACCGGAATTTAGTTTGATGGTCCACATTGTTTCTGGATACGCAGGTTAGAACCACAAAGAACATCGATCACGTTGATCAATCAGGGATCGTAAGGATATCAATTTCTCTTTCCACCAAGCGAAGGTGAACATGATTATAGGCTGAACATCAAACACCTATATCTTTACAGTTTGGGGATGGACCAAAGCGGCAGGGAGAGGCCCAACAGGAAGAAGAACCCTTAGGTCCAGGTCTGGTTTGCACTCTGAACGGCTCCAAGGGCCCGGAGAGCGACCGGCTCCAGCTTCTCTCACCGGCTCACCTTGCGCACAGCGGAGGTTCCTTCAGCCGATCTCACGAGCTTGGATCGATCTCAGGGGGTTGGAAATCTGTACACGACTGTTCACCGTTATGCGGGTCAACATTTCAAAAGGCCGAAAGAAGAGAGCGAGAGGGGGAGGGGGGGGTAGTGTATGACTGGATGCGGTCCCACAACCCTGCTGCATCCCTGCCCGACGCCCCACAGCATCCTAAAAAGGAATTTGATGGAACCTCCTGAACACCCTGAACCAGAAGAACTATTGCAGGGACGCGACGGACGATGGTAAGAGGAACACAGTCTGTGGGACGGGGCTGGTGCTTGTCCCAAGTATAAAAAAATAATAATAGTGAGCGACTTGATGGCTTTCTCTAGAAGAGTAGGGCGCCCATGCTCCCCATCTCACTCTGCTCCTTGACGAAGATCTCAAAGTACTGGTAGATGATGGTGACGGCCAGCAGGATGCCGGTGCCTGAGCCGATGGCGCCCAGGAAGTCGGCCATCACGGACAGACCTCCGATACAGAGGCCGCCAAAGGCAGCGGCGGTGGGGATGTACCTGGAGGCAAACGGGGAAACCTTTAGTCTGACGCGTCGTACCTTACTATAACCATCAGTCAAGAAAGGAACATTCATGGATTCATGTCTAAATATTCACAAGAAGATACAATAAATGACATAACTATAGAAGGCCAGATGAGATGTGGTACCACAATAGTATTCACGGTTCTTGTATTTAATGGATACGGTTCTGAGATACTCGAGTCCAGCTGTGGCTCCTCTTATTTGAAGAGATGTTTACCTGTTGAGCTCGTGGACCATGGAGGTCTCCCTGTGTCCCCTCATCACCATCTGCTGCTCCTTCAGCTGTTTGGCCACCTGGAGGGCAGAAAGTACCGTTATCAGACACAGCTTCGGACACCAAGGCCCGCAGCAGACAGCGGAGACACTCGGCATGGTGGGAGTCATTGCGGATACCAACGTACGTCTTTAGCAGAGGAGCCGGACACTTCGATCCAAGTTTTGGAGAAGAAGGCACAGGACCCCAGCATGAAGACGATGTAGATGGAGGCGTGGACCGGGTCGTCCAGGACAGAGCCAAACGACTCCGGAGGGGAGAAGTAGTAACAGAGCCCCCCTACAGGATAGGCCCGTGCCGGACCACCCGTAGACGTGTCCTACAAAACAAACAAAGATAAGAATATCATACATAAGGCTCTGACCATGAAGAGGGCTGAGCGTTCCTTCAGTGGAGTCGGTTCTTTGGGGGAATGACGGTGTTCAGAGCCTCGACAGGAGGGTGTACTCACAGACCACGTGCCAAGCAGGTTGACTAGGAAGTTGCCGCTGAATCGCGTGGAGAGCATCTGAGAGATGACGTAGAGGTTGGAGACCAGGGCGGACTGCAGGATGATGGGGATGTTGGAGGTGTAGAACAGCTTGATGGGGTAGGTGTTGTACTGACCACGGTAGCGGGCAGACTTGATGGGCAGGTCGACCCTGAAGCCCTGGGCAGGAGGGAAGAGCAACGGTGGTCAATCATTTGTGCATTATGACCTTCCTCTATGTAATCTCCACCAAATGCAGAAGTTTGAGACGCACTTGAAGAAACATCCACAACTAACCTGGAAGTATATCACTACAGCAAAGACGAAGACTGTGGCGATCAGATTCATGAGGTTGGGCAGGTTCTGCCTGTAGAAAGCCTCTCTCAGAGCTCGCACTTTGTCCGTCCGCGTGGCCAGCAGATGGAAGAGAGCGATGATGGCTCCCTCGAACTCAGTGCCTGGAAACCATAAGGGACACATGACATTAGCTGTGGCTCTTTATCGTCTTCATGAGGTGCATGTACGGAGGTATGAGTGCATGCTGACGTCCAGCCACGTACCTCGGCCGGTGTTGACGGTGGTGGGGCTGAAGGCCTTCCAGACAATCGTCTCACAGATGTTTGTTGCGATGAAGAGGGAGATTCCTGAGCCCAGGCCATAGCCCTTCTGGAGCAGCTCGTCCAGGAGCAGGACAATCAGACCTGCCACGAACAGCTGGAGCACAACGGAGAGAAGCATGGAATCAGGTCCAACATAAACGGTCACACTAACCAATACTCTCTCCAATGGCTGGTCTGTGTCATTTGTGTTGACAACCCTTTTGTTTACAGCGTTAGGACTGTAACCATGGTTGCCCAGCGATACGCATATGGGGTCACAGGAGATTGCCGTCTAAAGCTATAGATATCTGATTATGCATTTTAGCAGATCCTTTTTTGATCCTTTTTTTTAGACATCCTATATTTACAAACTGGAGCCACGAGCAAACTACTCCTAATCACTTAGTGTGTAGCAGTGCGATGCCGTTCACTCCGAAATCAGTATTACTGACAGAAGCTGATTGGGTGTAAACACCAAGTTCGGTTTAACATTTCAGAGGTAGAAATTGCCTTATGGGCCAAAAGGGTTGCGAACCAGTGGACTACGACAACAAGTGGTGTTGCTCATATGGGAGGTGAGCCTGTATGTTTACTACACCTCATTCATGTCTCTTAAAGTCACTTTAATGGCAGAATGTCTTCGGTTCACATAACCTAGACAAGTTACCAAAGCGACAGTCCTCACCTGAATGATGATCACCAGACAGATCCCAGCACCCATTTCTGAGGGGTCTCCGTACATGCCCGTCATAACGTAGACGATGGCCTGGCCGATGGTAATAATCATACCAAACACTGAGGAGTGAAAGAGCTGTGAAGGTCAGTGAATGGAAAGCCTTTATGATAATAATAATAATTTCAGCTTGTATAGTGCTTTTCTTAGTACCCAAATTTGCTTAACAGAAACACAGAATGACAGATGTATCCATCCATCTATCCATCATATATTTAAAACTGAACCCAGTCATGAGTCGTGGTGGACATACGTTTCTGTGCGCCGTTGAAGAGGGCTCTGTCCTTGGGGGTGTCTCCCACCTCAATGATCTTGGCCCCAGCCAGGAGCTGCATGATGAGGCCGGAGGTGACGATGGGGGAGATGCCCAACTCCATCAGGGTTCCTGAAGGAGGAGCGACCGTTAGGAAAACACACCAAGAGAAGATACAGAAACACACCGAGAGAAACTACAGGTTTACTATTCAACTAGAGTAGAGAAGCACCTCTGTTGGAGGCCAGGATCACTCTCATCCAGTAGAAGGGATCGGCCGAGTCCGAGGACATGATGCCGAAGAGGGGAATCTGTGAGAAGGTTACAGATACAGAGGAGGGGGCAAAAGATTAGATCAGCTGTTTTCAACTCCAGACAGCTCCTTGTGAGTACTGCTTAATAAATCACTAATCACGTCAAAGCGCTGATAACAATGAACACAGGGGACTTGCCTGGCAGCACACAAGGAAGATGAAGAGGGTGATGGCTGTCCATAGTACTTTTTCTCTGAACTGAATCTGTAAATAAAAAAAATAAAAACATGAACTCCACACGTCACGACCACAACGCGAAGAGTTCTCCAGTCGATCGTAAGAATGACGAGCCACACACCTTTCGTTCTGGTTTCTGGATCTCTGGTAATACTGCACAGAATGGCTTTATGACTTCCAAAAATTTGACTGTAGAAAGGAAAGAGCAAATGGAGAAGTGGAGTTAGTGTCTGAATGAGCTGGATGCCACGTCCCGCTGGGCCGTCGGCATCCGCGGGGCGGACGGAGACCAGCAGCGGGACCACAACAGCACAAATACACACAAAATGTGAAAAATAGAGACGAAAATATATTGGAAAATACTAATGAACCAAAAGGCTCAAGGTCGTAGTCCCCTGAGCAGCGCTGGGTCCGTCCCGAACCCCGCTGTCCTCACAGCCGGCTGTCTAATGCGTCGTCATCACTAACTCTGCTTTGAATGAACGGCTAACGCTAGCTCCTTTAGTTAGCCTGTATGCCCCTTCATAATGTGAACAGAAGAGCTGGAACACCAGAACCAGACCCATATAGTAGGAAAATACTGATCTGTTCCCTGAGTACAAGGTTAAACACTAGGGGTTCTGCTTTATAAGCGACGAAGTGAGAGAGGAAGGTTAGCGTTAGCCTACTAGCTTAGCCCTCCATGGAGCTCGGCTGTCATATAGAATGTAACATAATTAAACCTAAAAAGTATGTTACACATAATCTACACACAACTTAACGATACATTAACTTAACAAAGAAAAACCAACGGCGGCATACTAAGCATAGACGATACTCACTCCCCATGGTTGCAGTAGCTCTGCGGGTCGTCGCTACTGTGCTGCCGGCGCGGAGCTCGTCTTCAGCGGACTGATCAGTGCCCAGAGACACGTCACCATTCAGCCTTATGGACCGGATGGAGATTCACCCACAACCCACCGACGCACGCTCATTTACATCTAGTAGTTGGTAGTATAGTATAGAATACTATTAATAATAGTATTGGTAGTATTGGTAGTATATATATATATATATATATATATATATATATATATATATATATATATATATATATATATTTATGTATATACGTATATATAGAAACATAGATATAGATATTGCTATAGTTATACATACATAAATATATATATATAAACATGGATATAGATATGGCTATATCTAAAGATAGATATAGCTATATTTATATATATATATTTTTTTTTTTAAATATATATATATATATATATATATGATTGTGTGGATCACCACATACCATTGTATTAATGTGTAATGTTTAGTATAATTGCACATAACGAGCCTTGTTGGTCACATCTCATCATTGCAGGATTTCTCGTTTCTTAAGTTTAGAAGGCAAATCTTTTGGTCTTTAGAAGAGTTAAATGATTAAATTTTTTGAAGTACCAGGACCATTGTTACTGCAAATAAGACGCAACAAATATATGTAATGTAAAAGCCCTCTTTCATTAAATGTATGTGTTATTGCACCATTACACATATTGTCCTACTACTAATAACATTTGTAGGCCTTTTGGTTACCATTGAAGCACAACACAAAAAATATTTGAATCTTTCGCATATTAAAAAAAATCACGGAGGAAATTAAGACAGTTTCAACAGTCCCCCTGTGTAGTACGGCTCTTTCCATAAGGGGGCAGCACATGACAGACCACTTTCTGTCTGGAAACGTTTGCTCAACGATAAGCGCCCCACATCCCATTACAACCAGCATGTAACCAAGGCAACCGGTTACCCCCACGCAGATTCATCAGACTTCTTTTTGTTCTTCAACCTTCCAGGATACATGTGAGGCAATCTTCTCTCTCTGTCTCTCTGTCGCTCTGTCTCTGTCTCTGTCTCTCTCTCTAAATTCAAGATCATTTTCCTATTAATTGATGCAGATATAATGTGCCTAGGTGCCTGTTTGTCAGGCTCGTGTGTTCATTGTGCGTACATTGCCCATCCATTGCATCACTGCAGTAACCAACATGACTTATCAGTTGACACTTCTCTCTGTCTCTCTCTCTCTCTGTCTCTCTCTGTCTCTCTCTGTCTCTTTAAACCCAATCCATTAATCAACGGTCTGAGATCAGCGATGTCTCAGATTTGAAGCTAGTCTATACACGTATTAATATGAATCTGCCAATGTAGATTCATAGTTTGGGATCGATCTTAGATTATGAAACACAGAAATGGTCAATGCAGTGTAAAACATACTTGTACTTCTCTTTTACTAAGTCACTATTATTAACTGACTATTAATTGCTTCTTTCAAGAGTCAGAGCAGAATGGACATGAGGGTTCGGGTTCGGGTATAATCTCTGATGTGGTTGTGGTCCTTAATCTTCCCTGTAATCCACTGCATTACTGTGTTAACGTCATAAACACTCGCACTCTGAGAACATCATGTCCACGACCTCTGACCCCCGGTTAACATAAACACACAACACAGAGCTGCTATAGGGGCGTGACCTTTAGAGTACGGAGCACTGCTATTAATCCTCCAGGCTGGAGGACGGAGCGATGCTATTGGTCCTCGTGTCCTATTGCTTCTGTTGGTCCTCATCTCCTAATGCTGCTGTACCAGCTGTATGGAGCTCCGGTTGGTCTCATCTAATGCAGGTTATCGGTCTTCTGCCCCACAGCCGTCCAGTGGCCACAGCTGGGAGACGGCATCTTGGCATATCATGGGATATACGTCCGGGCTATGGATCGTCCCATGTCTAGGTTCATTATGGTGTGATACTCCAGGCTATGGAACATACCATGTCTGAGTCATGGAAACAGTGCGTGTGCGCGTGCGCGTGCGTGCGTGCGTGCGTGCGTGCGTGCGTGCGTGCGTGTGTGGTCGTGTCCTCTCAGCAGTGACTAATGGACACCATTCAGATCCCAGGTCTGCGGGAGTGTTTCTGGTACTACCATGAACTCCCCCCGCCTCTCAGACGGTGATGAAAGTTGAATTCTGAAGGCCACAGCGTGGGCCACAACGGCACAGCGTCGACTCCTCATCCTTTTATCTGACGCACCCTCTCTCACCTCCTCCCCCGTTCTGCAGAGATACTCACCCGTCTCTGTGCATGCTATTTTAAACACCAGGACGCTAAGCTCGCTGGGCTCTGTGGGTATTCCTCCATACATAATATGGTATTCTTGGGAAATTAAGATAACATTGTCTGGTATGTGTTGGGTTTTTCGAAGGGCTTGAAATCGAGTTGACCTATGACATT
This sequence comes from Gadus macrocephalus, assembly GCF_031168955.1. Classification (NCBI taxonomy): domain Eukaryota; kingdom Metazoa; phylum Chordata; class Actinopteri; order Gadiformes; family Gadidae; genus Gadus; species Gadus macrocephalus. The sequence goes on from NC_082394.1 coordinate 5,377,350, forward strand.
GAGTTACGCAAGGCTGTTATGTTTGTGCTTCTGCACCTGCACATGTGCAGCGGAGAGACTGTGTGAGTTACAGCACGACAGGACAACGTGGAGTCAGCTCTTATCTGGGCTACAGAGGGCTGTTATGCAACTGCACAATGACATTGAAGGTGGTCTCTCTCTCTATCTCTCTCTCCCTCTCTCACACTTTCTCTCTTACACTTTCTCTCTCTCTCACTTTCTCTCTGTCCTTCTCCCTTTCTCTCTGTCTCTGTCTCTCTCCTATTGTTTCCAATTTTCTTATTAAAAACACAACGTATGTATATGGTTCATTCAGAGTAAATCCTTTCTACATTAGAGCTAGGGAATGGATTTCAGAAGTTGGCAAGTGTCTTTACATCCTGCCAGCCGTGCTGATAGTGTGGCGTCATGGTTCTTATCACGATGGAAGTCTTATCAACATGCTACCGGGAGGGACTTTGGAGGGTCATGAGTGCATCATGTGCTGGGACTCTAATGAGTAGATATGGTTGTGTTCTGATACAAAAAGGGTCCACACTTCAGATACCACGGCTCTGTTATGATCAGCCTACGTAGCACAGCTTAAGCACTCGCATGATGGAGATCATCACGGTCCCCCCTGTGGCTGTAGACCGGCTGTTCGAAAACACATACACCATGCATCCCTGGCATCGTGCGACTCGCTTCGGCCGCCACCGTCCAAACAAGACACCTTCAAACATCTAAAATAACTTTCCAGAGAGCCAAAAGTCCTGATCCCGGAATACAACAGGAGGATGAATCTAGTTACGCTCTCTGTCCCTTCTCTTCAGACCTCTATTTAGAGCTTCACAGGCCAGTGGAAATAGAAGTGATTTGTCTGCATAGCTCACGGCTCCACGCTGATCCTCAGTCAGTGAATGTGTCTTAATCTCCCCCCCCCCTCCATGTCTCTCTATGATGACATGATGATCTCCTGACTCCCGGCCAATACAGGCCGTAAACAACAGATTATCACCTGTTGGCACATGAATCCCTAATTAGGTATGGACAACGTCTAAGCTAGACGTCGTCAGGAGACGTTATAAATCAAATGCTAACGATAGGCGAGACATCCTTATGAGAGCCCTAAGCCGACGGGAACGTGCGAACGAACCCCTGAGTGACAGAGGTATCGGCTCTCACCATGCTGGAGGGTGCACGGTCGAAACGGGGGGAAAGCTGGAAGTATAACAGTAGTAATATTCCAAAATCTCCTAAATGTCTCTCACAGCAGCTTTGTGTACACGTCAGTTCTACACACACTTCATACTCGTGTTTATAATCCCGAGTATAAATCTCGTGTTTATAAGCCCTCATATGACGAGACCTGCAACTGGAGGAGACGTCAACAGTATTTCCACATCCAAAAAAAATTCTGACTCGGTTTCCTCATGCTGCCACTGGAGGAACAGCATGCCTGGTACCAGTCGGTTGCTTCATTGGAATCCTGCTTTTTAAGTGCAAAAACGGTTTCAGTGGCTTCTCGGCGAGCTGGCTGGGACACCACTGAGGATGAACTGTGATTAACTCTTTCAAGCAGATCCCAGAGTCCTGGAGAGGGCGTCAGATCTGCCTCAACATGCGTCAGAGCGGCAGGCTTTCCTCCAGATAAGCCCTTCAGATCCGTTTGTGGTGTAGTTTGCTACCAAACGACGACATCGCCGATCTCCCTCCCCTCCAAGGCCTCCTCCGGGCTTCAAGGATTAAAGACTTCGACATGAGGTCCACTACCAGAAGGTACACATGGCAGGAGTTCCCTTAGACACGGTCACATGGTCCCAGGTTTAAAGTTGGTTCAGTGCTCTGAAGAAACAATAATAACAAACACAGTAGGTGCCGGTCACCTCAGATGAGCCTCTTGTAAGCACACTAACTCTTTTGCACTCTCTAACCCAACTCCTGCCACAGTACACCGAACTGCCAGGTACAAACCACCCATGTGTTGACAGGTGTTGCGGTACAGGGATTTCTTTGAAGTCAACACAGCACTCGAGGACATCTGACCTATGACCTTGACATTCTCCGTCAGGACAAAAGGCGCCTCGCTTCAAATCCTCTCTCCTGCATTTTGTTCTTCTATATATAGATTCACCAGTTTACATACATAGCATTCCTAATGCATGCAACGTAGAGCTCAATATAGAGCTGAGGGGACTGGCCCGCATTAATCGAATTTCAATCCCACAGGGAACCACACAGCTCAGGTTCACTTCAGTCCCAGATCACTCCGATCTCTCAGGAGTCGGGACTAGCCTTCAGAGCCTCCCGACGGTGACCTGAAGGTTCCAAACCCCGTCCTACCAGGAGGCCGGGAGGAGACCACCGTCCTATCAGGAGGGCGGGAGGAGACCACCGTCCTATCAGGAGGGCGGGAGGAGACGGGGGGCAGAACGCCGTCTGATCTCCCGGTGGTGCCAGACGTCTAGCTCTCACTCCGTCGATTAGGAGCGCACGGATTATGCAATATTTCCTCTGAGCCCCAACGCCCGCTCATTCTGAAAGTAAACATTAACGCAATCAAAGTCTTTACCACAAAAAAGGTTTATTTTCCAGACACTTTAGACACAAGTTTACAAGAGGTGCCTGCAATCGCACAAAAACACTAAGTAAAGTCAAATCCCAATCAGAACAGAATCTCAGAACAGTTTTCTGGAATGTAGTATTTTTCATTTCTAGCTATACGTCTTTTTGTTTACAAATAGCACCAATAAATAAGTCTCTACATAGTCCTTATATATGGTTCTGATACATGCACTGTCTTCCTTATTGCCCATTTAAGGAATGAAGAGAAGTACATCAGAGAGAAATCAACTAATTAATCCACAAAGCAAGAACAGGATTCGCTTAAAATGCCCTTTGAAAATACAGGCAATAAAGTAGAGGGGAGTGAAATGTTGGACATTACAAAAACGCTACATTCCATCATCTACGACAACAAGAAATGTCCTTCCGACAAACAGCAAAATAACAAACTAACAAATATTCAATGTAGCGGATTCAGCTTCCAACGAGCTAGCGACCCAGCGGTCTCGGGTTGAGGACACCGTGATAACGTCCTCGGTACTACGAGGTCGCGGCCCGGGAGCCGGTGAGCCATTGAGCCGGGGCCCGGGTCCGAGTGTAGTTCAGGCCCTCACTAATGTGAGCTGTGCTTTACACCATCGGCAGTCTGACAAGTCTCAGTCTCTCCACAGGAAGCACCGACAGAGGCTCAAAGAAGAGCTACAAAAGCGCCACACGATGTTTCCCTCTCGTCCTTCACGAGGATAAAGTAATAAAGTAAATAAACGAGTTGGTAACAGAAGGAGCGGTGTGACGGAGACGTACGAGGTCGCTACAGAGCAACACCCCTCCGTCAGCAGGGGTCGCCCCCCCGGGGTGGTCCTTCCTCTGACCACTAAGAGGAGCGGCTTCCTCCGAGGCCTGGGGGAGGGAGTCATCGCCACGCGTCCTACTCCCGCTGGTGGCGAGGAGGGCGACAAGGGTGGCTCCGCAGTGGGAACCACGAGAAGACCCCCGCACTGCCCCAGACCGGACCCCACGGGCGGGGTTCCCCTCCCCCTGTGGAGGAGGGGGTCTGGCTCTTCCCCGGGTGCCTCTCAGCACCACTCAAGAGAGGAGTCATTGAATCTCCGAGCAGAACAGACTCTGCGGCCGGCGGTCTAGTCGGCGCCGTGCTCCTGCAGCCGGGAGATGAGGGTGATGAGGTTCTGCAGGCCGAAGATGAAGCCCTTGTCACCGCCCTCGTGCAGCACGCTGTCCTCGCCGTAGTGCCGGCACGTGGTGTGCGCAAAGTCGATCATGTGCACGTCCACCGGGGACCCCCCCGCCTCCGGGGGGCCGCGGGCCGAGCGCCCGGCGCCGCCCTTCGCCCCGGCGCCGCCCGCCGAGGGAGACGGGGGGAACCCGAAGGCCTCGTCCTCCCCGTCGTACTCCTCGTCGGAGGGCTCGTCGTCCTCGCCCTCCTCGCCGCCGCGGGGCCGGGGCCGGGGCCGGGTGTGACCCCGCTGGGGGTCGCCGTCGTAGTTGATGAGCAGCGAGCTGGAGAAGAAGCGGTAGGACTCGCAGGCCTCCAGCGTGGCCTGCATGTCCCGCAGCCGGCGCAGCACCGGGGAGAGCAGCTCCTGGCGCAGCCGCCGCCCGTTGTGGAAGAACTGGTACAGCGCCTGCTTGAAGCCCGCCAGCGTCAGCTTGCGGCCGTGGTACTTGTTCATGAAGATGAGCTGGCCCGAGTCCGGGTGGTACACCTGCAGCGGGCAAACACACAACGTCAACAACTGCAGCGGGCACACACACAACGTCAACAACTGCAGCGGGCAAACACACAACGTCAACAACTGCAGCGGGCAAACACACAACGTCAACAACTGCAGCGGGCACACACACAACGTCAACAACTGCAGCGGGCACAAACACAACGTCAACAACTGCAGCAAGCAAACAGACGATATCAACACCTACAGCGGGAAAACGCACAACGTCGTCGTCAACACATGCAGCGGGAAAACGCAAAACGTCAGCAGGTAAACACACGACGTCAACACCTGCAGCGAGTACAGGCAGCGCTACGACTAGGGCGGGCCCACGAGAGACCCTGAGCGACTACAGACACAGCATCCTCCAAGACGTGGGGGTCTTCCGACCCCGTCCTAAACCATGCGTGTTCTGGCCAGGCAGAGCAGCAGGATGTTAAGAAGCCTTCACCCTCACGTAGCGTGCATCGCTTTCAAAAGGCTGTGTAAAACCGTTTTAAGCGTCTAGCAGCCAGAGATGGTCCAGAAGCAGAGCGCCAAGTCAGAACAGAACAGATCATCTTAACGGTACACAAGAACAGAACTTGTCCTTTTGGGGGATTCCTTCCCATATAACAACGATTCATAGAGTAGATATTAGTACACATAAAATATGTATTAGTATGTATATAGTTCCTATGTGTAACACTATGTGTGAGCTGAACAGTGAGCTGAATAGTGAATGGTGAGCTGAACGGTGAACGTACGGTGAGCTGAACGGTGAACGTACGGTGAGCTGAAAGGTGAGCGTACGGTGAGCTGAAAGGTGAGCGTACGGTGAGCTGAAAGGTGAGCGTACGGTGAGCTGAAAGGTGAGCGTACGGTGAGCTGAAAGGTGAGCGTACGGTGAGCTGAAAGGTGAGCGTACGGTGAGCTGAAAGGTGAGCGTACGGTGAGCTGAAAGGTGAGCCGTACCTGCATGCCACAGAGGCGGACCCCTATGGAGGCCGACGTGCTCTGCTGGCACTTCCTGGTGTGGTTGGCCTTCTTCTCCTCGGAGGCGTCGTCGCCGTGCTGCCGCGTGCCCATCTTCAGGTCAAGCACGCACGGTACCGAGTAGCGCCACGTCAGGTTCTCCAGCAGGATGAATTCTGGGCCGGGGTCAAGGGTCAACACACAGAGCCACAGAGGGGTTTTCCCCCCGACCCAGTCCACGCCCAACCAACGACCGACCCTAACCCTGACCCACCCCAACCCTAACCCTGACCCATCCCCAACCCTGACTCTAACCAGTGAAGGATACTGTGCTGGTTGCGGAGCTTGGCCGTGTCCCTCAGCTTCTGCAGCAGCTGCTGGTGACACTTGAGTCTCCAGGGGTTGTGCTTGGTCTTCTCCTGGCTGAGGAAGAGGACCTCGGCCTGCTGGACCTCCTCCCTGCACACACACACACACACACACACACGATTAATGTTGTTGTTTAAGTACTCAGTCCTCTATTCCAACAACAAAATACATGGTATGATTTTGTAGCAAGCTAATCCCACAAGCATGGCTCTTTACCGTGCTAATCAAATTGGGCGTAGCTCGGTATTATCAGGAACCGTGCTAATCAGTCTAGCGTGGTTTGGTACCATCCTAATCCCACTAGCATGGCTCGGTATTATCTGGTACTGTGCTAATCCCACTAGCATGGTTCAGAAAGTGTGATAATCACACTAGCAGGGCTCGATACCATGCTAATCCATTAGCATGGCTCGGTACCGTGATAATCACCTAGCTTGGCTCGGTCTAATCTGGTAGAGAGCCATGCTAATCACACTACCGTTGCTCGGTCCATTCTGGTAGAGAGCAGTGCTAACACTAGCGCGGCGGCGGCGCTCACCTCACGAGCGCGTCGTCCTTGCGCAGCGCCCGCGCTCTCTGCTCCTTGGTGTAGCTCTCCGTCTCCCCCAGCGGCGGCTCCCCGCTCCTCTTCAGGGCCTTGGGCTCCGCAGAGAGCCGCTCCTCCCGGGGGGCCGGCGGGGAGGGGTCCCCCGGGGACGGGTACGCCATCAGACACAGCTTACCCTCCTCCGTCTCCTCGAACCGCACCGACACCACGCCTGGGGAGGGGGGGAGACAGACAGGCAGAGACCGAGAGAGACAGGGAGAGAGAGAGAGACCGAGAGTAAGAGAGAAAGAGAAAGACAGACAGGGAGAGAGAGAGAGAGAGATGATTTAGTTTAAGAAATAAACCGAATGCCTAGATATATTCAAACCGATAAAGCAGCCATTCTGACGTCCTTACATTAACGAGCTATAAGATCAACAGCGTGGGCAGAACATTGGAACAATGACATTGAAGTAGGCCCCAATAATGCTGATAAACCCCAAGGTACAGCAAACATGACATCCTTTAACGACCAGAACCACCACCAACACGACCCCATGATGACCTCTCAGCGGTCCCCATGTCCGGTCGACAGCGCTGTGAATCAAAGCCCAGAATGCATCAGGTCCGAGGTCCCCACGGAGACCACTGCACTAGGACGCCCGGGGCACTCACTGCATCCTCTCCCAGCAACAGGGGCGCGTGCTCGTCTGAGCAACAGCAGAGCTCTGAACCCGGGGGGGGCATCTTACTTCTCTGACCGCTCGCCCCCACGCGGTGACGTCACTGTGCTGCAGAATCTCTCCAGCCTCTGAAGTGTCCCGACTGCCCCCCCCCCCTCCTCCCGGAGTGCTGTCCGGTCCCGTCCAGGGGAACAACGGAACCCGGGGTTCTGCAGGGTTCTCTAAAGCTCATTCACTACTAGAACCCGGGGGGTCTTTGGGGTTCTCTAGAGCTGGTTCATTACTTTCGTTTCTGCAGAACCCAGAGCAGTTAGGCCCCGGTCCTCGGAGACCCCCACGGTGGGGAACATTCTCAGAGTCTCTCCGCCGTTCACGCGGGGATACAGCCCTTGATTTTGAGCCGGATGGGGTCTGGAGGGTCCGGACCCCTCAGTCAGTAACCCAGGCGTGGTCTGCGGTGATAACACAGACTACAGCCGGAACCTAGAGCTCTGAGGGTACACAGGAGGGGAGAGCATACGATTAAGAATAAAAGACACTGCTATACTCCATGTGTCTGCTAGGAGAGAGACATGGAGTAAAGTCGTGTCTCTCTGCTCAGAGAATCAAGGCTATGCGAGGAGAGAGACATGTCTCAGCCAGGAGCCACTGTGCTCATGGCGGCCTAGCGAGGGCCTCCCAGGACGGGACTAACGGTACCCGGTATGAGGGGCTGCCAGAACGGGACATACGGTACCCGGTGAGGGCTTTCCAGGACTGAACTAACGGTACCCGGCCGGTATGGTCATAAACTAGCCTTCCCTACACCCTCCATTCACGAGTGTAACTCCGGTCTGATATGTGGGTTTTGATCGGTCAAAGCCCTCCGTGTGTCCATAACCGCAGAGGTTCTCTTGTCACTGCTTGTAGGTTGGATTTGGATCGAAACTGCACGGCAGGAACCGAACAAGAACCGAGTGGTATCGAGACCAGGGAACGAACGAGTCCGACCATAGCGGTCCTGAGCCCAGGACACGAACGAGTCCGACCTGAGCGGTATTGACACCAGGGACCGAACAAGAACCGAGCGGTCCCGAGACCAGGGACCGAACACAGACCAGATGACATGCAGTCAGTAACTTCACACTAATCCACCATTTTAATGATTCCACTAGAATAGCCTTCAGTCCTCGAAGGCTGAGCTCCAGGGGGGAACCAGATACATTAAGACAGGCCGTTTGAACCGTCTCACCTTTATACTGAGGAGTGAACTTCCTGATCTCCGGAGGCAGGCTCTTGTAGAACTGGTGCTCCCGGGGGATGAGCGGCTTGCAGATGGCCTGCTCCCCGAAGCGCATGATGCAAGAGTGTCCGGCAACCTGGTGCACGAAGGGCTCCAGCATCACCCCCTTCACTTCTGCCTTAAGCAGCGCCTCGTGAGCAGGACCCATCCTCGCTCCGCATCGGACGGCGGGGTGAACGGGACCCACCAGGGCTGCGGGGGGGCGACCAGCTCGGTCACCGGCGGGGCTCCCTATGGTGTAGTCCGGTCGTTCCTGTGTCCACCACCAGGGGGCGCTGCGGGTCGTCTGATTCACGTAGAACAAAACAAAGGACGACAGGAAGCAGAGAAAGGACCTCTGCGATTCTTTAATTTCCGGTATATTAAACTCCAATGTCTGAATATGAAAGCGATCCGTTACTGATGGAGGTTATCCGCGTTTATGTATTTACGATACGAACAATATTTGCACAGTTGGTCGCTTAAAAAATTGTCCGTGCGTTAACATGTCCGTCCACCATCGTCCTCTGTACCGAAACTGACGTCGGCGCGAACATACAGCCTGCCAGCGCCGCTGAGCCCCTCCTCCCTCAGCAAGTAGCCAATCACAGGTCGGTAGCTGTCACTGGGCGGGAACAATCGTCCGGATAGGACAGAAGAGGATTTTACTGAAACGAGCAACAAAGCGTCAGGGGGGATGGGGCTCAAGTGAAAAACAAGACGTAGGCATGCGCATAATGTCCTATTGACGTTCCACGAGGACTCGGCTGACACCTCTGTCTCCACCTGCAGAACTCATGTTATGGAATCAGAACATCAACATGCAGCACACAACCCACTAACTGTTCTGTCAGATATATTTTGCATATTTTACTTTTCTTTGCATGTAGATTGTACAAAATGTGTATTGCTAAAAACTATCGCCACTCATAAGACTCCCTTGCATACATTAACATCGAATGACAAGCATCATGCTTATTAAATGCAAGAATGAAACGATTAACAGAAATTGAAGATGTTATTGAACTTAACCAAAATATTAGATACTTAAACATTCTCTACTATCTGTGCAAATATTTTTTTAATTGCATTTCAGTGAATTTGTGCACAATAAAGGAAAAATAAACATAGTGGCATACCATCTGAAAATATAACCTATTCTCATCGACCTACTCTGACTGGGTTATTATGGGATGCCTGGAAAAACACAAGTCAAGTCAACAGCAAGATGGCCGCTATGCAGTGCACGTCATTAGTGCACGTCACTAGTGCACGTCTCTAGTGCACGTCAGTTTAGTAGTGCACGTCAGCCGAGAGAGAGGAAGAGACTATTGGAATGTGTGCTTGTGTGTGTGTATGCACACCCGTGCACGTGTGTGCATGTGTGTGTAGGGGAGAGCAAAAAGGAATGATTATTTTGCTTGCAAATGTTTCAATGCATTAGTCTGTAATGGGGTAATCTTCTCTGTAGAGATCATCACCGTGCTATCGGGGGAGTCCCTTTGTGGTGCCTCAGCCCCTCTTAGCCCCCCTCTAAGCCCTCTCTTAGCCCCTCTCTGAGCCCCTCTGTAGGGCTCTCCTCCTGAATGATGACATCATGCCTAGCCCCCCAGCGTGGCCCCTGTAGACCCCCCTCCAGACTTACCTCCAGGACCCAAAGAAGTTGGCTCGATGTGTTAGGGTCAGAGCCTCTACAGTGGCACATTCCCAGGGAGGAGGTTTTCCATCTCCTGGACACTTCCCCCGGACAGCCGACGTAAAACACCAGCGCGTTGGGGAGCGGGCCAGGGGGAGGGGCCAGTATCCATCCACATGCGTTCGTAAAAACACGCTGTGGATAGAGAACACCACGGCTGACATCCACACCCGGCCGGCGGCAGCAGTTAACCTTAACACACCCCGTCCCCTCTCAGAGATTCTCTCTGTATCAGTCTGTTTCCCCCTCTTATACACAACAGAACCGCAGAATAAACCCGGCATGGTTCCCGGCGGTGATCGGTCCACCGTGTGTAAACACATCCAGTCATCTGGAGCGTTTGAGGAAACGAGCCAACGGCCAGAGCCAGGAACAGGGTGTGCTCTGGAACCTTCCGCACTGCCGAGGACAGGCCTGATGGTCTGTTTGTTTGTGTGCTGTAACACATCTCTCCTCTGAGTTCAGCCTCTAGAGGGGGGTCAGCCTCTAGAGGGGGTCAGCCTCTAGAGGGGGTCAGCCTCTAGAGGGGGTCAGCCTCTGGAGGGGAGGAGGGGTCAGCCTCTGAAGGGGTTCAGCCTCTAGAGGGGGTCAGCCTCTAGAGGGGGGTCAGGCTCTAAAGGGGTTCAGCCTCTGGAGGGGGGGAGGGGTCAGCCTCTAGAGGGGGTCAGCCTCTGGAGGGGGGAGGGGTCAGCCTGGAGGGGGTCAGCCTCTAGAGGGGAGTCAGCCTCTAGAGGGGGTCAGCCTCTTGAGGGGGGGAGGGGTCAGCCTAGAGGGGGTCAGCCTCTGAAGGGGTTCAGCCTCTAGAGGGGGTCAGCCTCTGGAGGGGGGAGGGGTCAGCCTGGAGGGGGTCAGCCTCTGGAGGGGGGAGGGGTCAGCCTGGAGGGGGTCAGCCTCTAGAGGGGAGTCAGCCTCTGAAGGGGTTCAGCCTCTAGAGGGGGTCAGCCTCTGGAGGGGGGGAGGGGTCAGCCTGGAGGGGGTCAGCCTCTGAAGGGGTTCAGCTAGATCCAGGGAGGGGATGAGGATGAGTCCAATGTCCTCTACAGGCTTCACTCATACGTGCTAAGAGCTGCAGTACTTCTATCGTACTGTTGATGCATCACTGACACATCGCGTTGATCTCTGGTAGAAATAGATCCGACCCTAATCTGTGGCAATAAATAGCCCGTGGGATGTGGAAGAGGATGTTTAAACCAAAACTGTCAAAGTAAACAAGACCATCCGTCTTCAACACGCAGCCACATGGACCAACCGGAGCTATAACCAACTCAGGGGTCACAAGGTCAACACGTCAGGTCAAGTTGAGTCAAGCGGTAGTAGGTCTGGCTCTGTAGGCCTGCTCAGGTTGTGGGAGACGGACTGCAGAAGGCCATCAGAGCCGCGTCTGACCAGCGGCTCTCCACCAGCAAGCAGAACCTGGACCAGCCGGGCCTACAGAGGGGATCTGGGGGTCTGGGAGGGGCAGCTGGTGTTTTCAAAGGGGGGGGGGGGGGGGGGAGGCAGTCTGCTTCAAGGTGGACTGGGGTTGGTAGACATGTGGAATATACGCTGCAATACGATACGGCCTCTGTGTGCGCAGCTGTTTGGGCCGTCAACACATGTCTGTTTAGTGACCACACAGCCCATTGGGCCAACAGAGGAGGGTCCGGGAGGGGGGTCTGGGGGTCTCCCTCAAGGGGGACTGGTGTTGGTAAACATGTGGACCAGCTCCAATAGGATACGGCCTCTGTGTGAGCAGCTGTTTGGGATGTCAACCGATGTCTGTTTGGTGACCACACAGCCTCGTGGGCATGCATGTGCAGGATTAGGTACGAGAGACAAGTGGCTCCTGGCTCTGCCCTGGTTTAGTGCAATCCCTTCAGCTCAGGGCCAGCACCAAAGGGACTGCCATGTGGACGTGACGACGTGAAACAGGGCGAAATAACTCCTTCATCTCTCGAGGGATGGCCTGTGATCCGGCAGCGCTTTGAGTCCAGGTCGGGCTTTAAATAACCCAGCTTTAGATCCAGTCCCGGCACACCGCGTAACCCGACACATTTATACGCTGCGTCACGGCCCAGACTCACCGCCCTGTCTCTCTGCCCGGTCTCGCCACATCTCGACATGGAAAGATACTGAAGCGCTCCAGGAATCCCTGTGTAACTTCAACCTAAGAGCTGGTTGGTTCAACAACACAGCGTCCACCATCTGAGTCCAGCTGCAGGGGGGGACAGTACAGCACAGTCAGTACTTTTACCTTTACACTTGCTTAAAGTTAAGACAGTTAAGACAAAGTTAAAGACATTCATCATGGCTTGATTTTTCCTGAAAAGACAACCTCTTCCAGTGCATTTTGCAGACCCTTTATCCGAGGCGACTTACAATAAGCCCATTTGTCAGAAGAAAGTGAAATCTTGATAGAACCAAGTGCAAAGCACTAACAATCGCTAGGTTAACCCATTCCCTGTATACAACAATGATAGCTGGCATAAGATGCTACACAATGAAGTACTATAACTAAATACGGCAGACAATAAGTGTGTACATTAATGGCCAGGACGTACAACGTACAATAAGTAAGACGGGTTTGATATCTGTCTCATGACCGTGAACTTTCAGTGCGGGCGACTGACCAAAGTTCCGCCGTGGGAAAACTAAAGCCGGTGTTACTGGAGAGCTTGAGTCGAGGGACGTGGTCTCAAAGGTTCTGTGGCTCCTGAACAGAGAGCTCTGGGGAAGAAGAGGAAGTGCAGAGGTGACCTTCTCAACGCCGCCGTCCTATTGGTCAACGCGTCTGAATGCAGTCCAGCTGCTGTCAACGCCGCCGTCCTATTGGTCAACACGTCTGAATGCAGTCCAGCTGCTGTCAACACCGCCGTCCTATTGGTCAACACGTCTGAATGCAGTCCAGCTGCTGTCAACACCGCCGTCCTATTGGTCAACACGTCTCACTGCAGTCCAGCTGGTCTCAACAGCTCCAGTTTGGGCCGATGCATTCAGCAGTTGCATCAAAACATGAGATGAACTCAAACCAGTACTGCAAACGACTGCATTGCAGCACGAAACCACACAAAGGAACAGGTGGAAAGAAACACAAGAGTATTATTGGTTGAATGCACACATTTTGCCAAAGAATAGTTTTGTTTTAGGACCCTTTGGCCTGTGTTTGTTTGTCGCTCTGGGAGTAAACACGGCCTCCGAGCCCGGGGGCGGAGCCTGTCGAGGAGAAGTGAACAACAAGCTTCTCTTTAAACCTCTGGCCTACATTCCAACTCTCACTCAGAGGAGACGGGGGATTTGTCACTGCAGGATCTCCCGACTCTGATAGACGATCCGTCACACTTAGAGCTTAGAGCTTGTATAAGCTAACTTTCAGAAGTCACATGCACACACACACACACAGACACACACATGGACACACACAAAGACACACACACATGGTGGTGTGGGCCTGCCTGGAGCCTGCCTGTGTGTGATGTATTCCATATGACAGGAGAATGTGTGTGGAGTTATGCAACTGAATCCTCTCAGACACGTGAAGGTACAGGAAGTCACATGCACCCGCACACACACACACACACACACACACACACACACACACACACACACACACACACACACACACACACACACACACACACACACACACACACACACACACACACACACACACACACACACACACACAATGCCCCTCTCTGATCCAACAGGAACACACACATGTTGACATGTAGATGTTTAGTCCAAGCAAACAAAGCCAAGAGGACACGGGTAAGGGGGACGTTAAGGAAGGTTTAGGAAGGTTCCTCAGGTTGCACAGGTTCCTCATGTTCATCAGGTTCCTCAGACACACTGGAAGGTTCTGTTGTTCGTTCAGTCCTTGATTCAGAAAATGATACAACAGGTACAGCAGTAATATCTAATCAAGGTTTTCATGGTTGAGCTTCTCAACTTGAGCTCCTCTGTTCAGCGCCATGCCTTCTGGTCTTCATTCGACCTAACAAAGTCGATAACCTTTGGATATTCTCCAATTAGTTCTGTAACATGATGAGAGGAAAGGACTGTTTGTGACAGAGAATGTCTTGAGTTCGGAAGTCCGGCCCAGAGGTCATTCCGGGTCTGTTGTGGTTTGAAGATTTTAAGAGAGTGACAGGGACTCTAGGAAAGGAGGCGTCCTTCCTGGAAAAACATGATTCCGTTTCCTGCTGCACACGTGCATTTGTCCACGTTAGAGAAACAGCATGTCTCTGTGAGTAAGACAGCTCAGATGAATGGATCCCAGTCTCTGTATATCAATGGTTGTATCCTGTAACAGCTACAGTATCTCACAAAAGTGAGTACACCCCTCATATTTTGTAAATATTTAATTTAATCTATTCATGGCACAACACTGAAGAATTGACACTTTGATGCAATGTAAAGTATCCAGTTTACAGCTTGTATAACTGTGTAAATGTACTGTCCCCTCAAAATAACTCAACAAACAGCCATTAATGTCTGAACCGCTGGCACCAAATCCGCCGGCATGGAGTTCACCAGAGCTTCACAGGTTGCCACTGGAATCCTCATCCACGGAAGGTGGAGGAGCGCTAGGTCTCTAACATCCATCAGCTCCGTGATGTCCTCAAGGACACGCGGATGAGGAACCAGTGGCAACCTGTGAAGCTCTGGTGAACTCCATGCCCAAGAGGTTTAGGGCAGTGCTGGGAGATAATGGTGGCCAGACAAAATATTAACACTTCGGGCCCAATTTGGACATTTTCACTTAGGGGTGTACTCACTTTTGGTGCCAGTGGTTTAGACATTAATGGCTTGAGTTATTTTGAGGTGACAATACATTTACATTGTTATACATGCTGTACACCAGGGGTGCCCAACCAGTCGATCGCGGTCTACCAGTAGACCGCCGACAGATCCCAAGTCGACCGCGAGGGGTGAAGAAAAAATAAATAAAAATAATATCTATATATATTTTTTTAATAAAATAAAATTTGCGCGGGACATATACGCGCGGTAGCGCATGCGCTGTCAACAGCAGTTGAAAGCCGTCAACAGTAGTTACACACTTCTAAACGTTGGCATGGCTGAGGGGAAACGAGCTAAGACCTACCATTTTCACCCTGTGTGGGAGGAAGATTATTGATTATCGTTGAGAAGGTGCCGTGCGCAGACGGAATAAACCCCGCCCCCCCCCCCGTCCCCCCCCCGTCAACAATTGTTCTCTACCGCCCCCCCCCGACCCGCTTGAAGGTAGGTTTGCTGGTAGATCTCGGGAGGTTGGCTACCTCAAAAGTAGATCTTGGGTCAAAAAAGGTTGGGCACCCCTGCTGTACACTAACTACTTTAAATTGTATCAAAGTGTAATGTCTTCAGTGTTGTCCAATGAATAGATTTAATAAAATGTTTACAAAAATGTGAGGGGTGTACTCACTTTTGTGAGATACTGTAGGTGCTTCAATTGTATAATTGGTTCCCACTCTTTGGGGGCAGTCCCCAGAAATTCCTCAGAGAAACAAAATAAGATTGAAAGAATATTAGAAGAAGTGCGTCAGATGGTATCTTCTCGATGTTTTGCAGAGCAGTGTAAAGATCCAGTGTAGATAGTAGATACATGTACTAACATCACTTTGCACTGTAACAGTCTGCCAAGACAAGCCCCTTTTTACAGCTGCTAGCCTCTTCGCCGGGGGGGCCTCGGACGGGTCAAAGTTCATACTGCAGAATGCAGCATTACCTGATGGCCGTAATACAACAGCCTCCATTTCCTTTGTTGTCATGAAACACTGTGATCTCAGGGACAGAGTGGTGGGATGATAACTGGTCGGGCCTTTAAGTCTGTTTCGAAGTCGTGTTAAGATGTGCATCGAGGATGGAAGTACGAACAAAGTAGCACTGACTGGAACATAGTGGTTCTAAAGTACAGAAGTACTGGTGCTAGTTACTTCTAGTACCTAGTAGTAAGTGGGTCAACGTTGGGCATATTGTGAGAACAAATCAGACTGCAGGTTTCAGGGGCAATGATTGATTTACTTTTTCTAGGTATCAGCAGGTTTTGATAACGCAGCATTCAGCACGTTGATGGGCGCTAAGGCTGCTTCTGCAACCAGTGAACCCATGAAGTCAAGTAAAGGGCATTTCAGTTCCTGCTTTCGTTTCTCTCCCCCCCCCCCACACAGTGATCCGCTGCAGTGTGGAAAGTTCTAGCCGCTAGCGGCACGAAGGCGAACCGGAGCGCAGGGGAAAGGTTCGGTGACCGATACCCAACACTCTGACAGGCCAGACTCCTGCATTCTGCATGCTGCTGACGTCTCACAGACAAACGCATGCATCCATGCAAGCTAGGAGACACACGCACACACACACCTGCACGCTAGTAGACACACGCACACACACACAAACACACGCTAGGAGACAAACGCACACACACTAGGAGACACGTGCACACACACACACACACGCACGCTCGGAGACACATGCACACACACATGCACGCTAGGAGACAAACGCATGTGTGTGTGTGTGTGTGTGTGTGTGTGTGTGTGTGTGTGTGTGTGTGTGTCTGTGTGTGTGTGTGCATGTGTGTGTGTGTGTGTGTGTGTGTGTGTGTGTCTTGCGGTCAGCCGGTGCCTTCAGCCATGGTGTTTGGTAGTCCCAGTAAGAGTGTGGACGATGACCAGTATAGGCCGTGGCGTCACCAACAGGGCCTGCTGATTACATAAGGCCCGCAACACACACTGCTCACCCAGCATGCACCAGACCAACCTGTGTGTGTGGTCACACTCACATACACACATGCATACAAAAAGACACACACACACACACACACACACACACACACGGACACGAAGTACGAAGGTCCAGTGGACCCAAGGTCTAACACACATGCAAGCACACACACACACACACACACACACACACACACACACACACACACACACACACACACACACACACACACACACACACACACACACACACACACACACACAGTTCTCCTACAAATGGGTTAAAACAAAGTGTGTTTTACCTCACTTCGCTGTGTTTGTTTGTTCTTTTCCAACAGTCAAGGCCAGCTGTATCAGATGTGTGTGTGTGCAAATGAAGGGAAATGTATTTATATAACCTCATAGCCAAAGACCATCCAAAATACTTTACAGTACACAAGCAAAAGCACGATAAGAAGACAATGAGAACTAGAATAGCAAGCAAGCAGAAACCCCTCGAATAAAAAACTATAAATAGTCTCAAATGTTCAGTCATGCAAGTAGAGGGGACTGGTGTGAGGATGAGGTTGAGGGTGGTGGTGAGGGTTAGGGGAAGGGTTGACATACACACAAATACATATCATTAGGGCAGCACTTAGGCTAATGAGCAGTCTGAGCGACACCTGATCCGTAGCGGAGCCAGGCTGTAACAGAGAATCCCCGGAGAATCTCCTCACCAGCAGCTCACAGTCACGTTGTGCACCAATTCTAGTTCAATGTAAGATGGCTTTTTGTATGCGAGACATCCATCGTGTTCAGCTTATTGAAGATACAGTCTGAGTTGAGAGGAGCTAACAGCTCCTAGCTGACAGAGCACGATGCTAGTTAGCCTTATCTCTCTAAACACTTCAGTACCAGTGGCTGCAGTGGTGCAAACACACCATTAAGCAAGTCAAACATAAACGTCATTTCCACCAGATTTCTATTAGTGTCCAATCTTAGATTTGATTGCTGTTTGCCGTTCAGGATCTCTGCATGAGTTGCTGTTGGAGCCCTGGCCCCCCTGCTGCCTGGCGCCATGGTGTTGTTGGTTCGGTAACCCAGGTATCAGCTCTCTCGCTCCCCAGCGCTGGCCCAACATTGGCGGTGCGGAGACTGATAGCAGAGCTTGACGTGAATACAGGCTATTAGCTCTACATAAACACAGTGGGCCGGACCAGATGATAACAGTGAGCCTATATGCTTGGTTCACATAAAGCTCAGTTTACAAAAGCCCACATCTGCTGACACAACGCAGGTAAAGTCAGCGACCGCCCGCCGCAGTCGAAGGCAGAGGCAGCACCTCCACCCTGGCCGCCGAGATGACAGGCTCCGTGTCTCCTCAGGCCTGTGGTGCGATGACCTCCACTCCACTCAAACCCCCTGAAGCCCGGGACTTATCGGCTTCCCCGCCGTCAACAACTGTTCTGCAAAGCCGTTTTCCAGCTCATTTATTTTCTGCCGGTGTCAGTGCTGAGTCAGAGTCGTTACCCGGGACTCACGTGCTGCATAAACACACACACGTGCATTTCGCCCTCAGGATCCCACTGTTTAGTTACTCCTGGTCTGACCAGCAGACCACAGCTGCGGGGGGGGGGGGGGGGTCTAGCCGTTGGTTTCCAGCTGTCACCCCTGATAGATCCGGGTTAGTACAGTAAGTTCTGCTGAAGACTGTTGCAAGGCTTCCAGGAGATCTGAAAAGCTTGCCTTTGATCATCAGCCACAAAGAGGAGGTGAAAATGCAAATGGAATCTTTTGGCCCACACAATTCTGCTCAAATTTGTAGACGAGAGCTAAATTAGCAATCTCAAAATGTAGGCCAAGGTAAGTTTGCAGTTAACCCATTCTGAATGAGACTCTACTTTACTCATATGTGGTTGCACGTTTTTCCTGATCATCTTGGCAATGGATCTCAACGATTAAATATATTAACGTTCAAAAGCATTAACCCCTTCACACAGATGTAGCCCAGAATCAAATGTTTTTTTGGAATGCATCTCTCAAGGGTTAATGGTTCCCTGTTGACACATTCACAGCCCATAACCATGGTAATACGGTAGGTAGCGTGGAGGCCAGCCTTCTAGGGCCTGAGTTGACCTCCTCAACCATCTACAACATGAAGACCTCTTCAACCGTCTACAACATGAAGACCTCTTCAACCATCTACTCCATGAAGCTGATCAAACATGAGGCAAGGGGCCCATTGCATTCCTAAGAAACATACATCAAAGGAAACCAGTGCATTTAAATGTCCTTGTTCCTCCTTCCTGTATGATAACCATCACCGAGCCTTATTAAACAGATAGTTATTCTGGGTGCTGTTTTTTATCCGGTAAATTTAAATGTCATCTCATGCAGTCAATGCCTCGCCCATAATAACCAGGTTGAGCTGGAATGTCTCCAGTTTGAAACATGTGATAGACGAGCTGACAGAACGGAACAGAAGAATGCCTCACAGTCGTTCATACGAGCTCAGCCTGTGAGAGAGATACGATCACATTGTGTTCTATCTCCCCTGAGGCTTCACTTCCTCATTGGGTTCAGCAGAGCCAATCGCCATGACAACAGGGCGAATCCTCACACATAGAGGAAGTTCCCTCGGAGGGGTTATGGCCAAAAGTACTCCGGTTCTGGGTGTCGACCAATGGAACGTTTACTTTATTATGTCTGCATATCATGCCAAATATAAAGTCATAAACTCTACACGAGTCAGTCACTATAACCATAGTAATGAGTTACATAAGTCTGAAATAATGAAAGAGGTCTTTAAGACATGTCTTCAGGGTTAAACCATGGACTGCTTAACTGTTTACTACTGGGGTTCGTGTGTGGGGGAGAGAGTGGGGGAGAGGGGTAAGAGAGTGGGGGAGAGGGGTAAGAGAGTGGGGGAGAGGGGTAAGAGAGTGGGAGAGAGACACAGAGCGAGAGTCTGCTAATCATGTTCATGTTTTTTAGGGCTTTCCTAGAAGGCTTCTGTGGTTTGGGACAGATTTGCACAAGTGTGTACATGTGTGTGTAAGTCATGTGTATATTTGATGCGTGTCTGCACACATGTGTGTGTGTGTGTATGTGTGTGTTTGTAAGTGTGTAAGGGTGTAAATCATAAATGTTTTTCGGGCTTTCCTAGAAAAGGCTGTCTGGGAGAGCGGCCAGATTCTGGTTGGCCGTAGAACGTGAGCACAATAACAGCTCAGGTTCCACGGTTTAACAATACAATAAAGACAACGTTCACACACCCACCTTGTATGCACAGACATATAGAAACACAACCACCTTTACACACAAGTGTGTTCCTGCTGGAACACACACACATGAACCCAGCACACGTGGCACGGGATGGACGTAGCCTTGGGTTCTCTCAGCCTGAAGGATCTTACCAGCAGATCCTCAGCCTGAGGAACCTTAAAAGCAGGTTCTAAGCCTGAGGAACCCTACCAACAGGTTCTTTGAGGGGTAAGGAACCCTAAAAGCAGGTTCTCTGAGGGGTGAGGAACCCTACCAGCAGTTCCTCTCAGCCTCTCAACCAGCAGTTCCTCACACCTCCAGTAGGGGGCAGCATACAGAACCTTTCTTCCTTCTAAAGGCTGACCTGTTATCAGAGCTGACTTAAGGAAAGGACATGAGGAGAGAAGGACGTAGAAGAAAGCCATAGGAGTAGGCCGTAAGGAGGCGAGAAGGAGGTAGAAGGAGGGAGAGAGACAGGAGGACCGATGGAGGGGAACAGCACGTGTGTTTGGTGTTAAGGATATGAAACTGTCTCTGTTATTTGCATGGTCTCTTTATCTGTGAAACATTTTGACCTAAAACTCATATTTTCGGTAGTCAAGTCATTCATTATGTGGGACAGCTATAGATATTATCAGACAGAATTGGAAAGGGTTGGATTAAGATCTCTATACAAACATGGTTGATGATTGGTTGTTATGAGGTAGTTCACTGTAGTGGTCTCACCAATCAGATCTTGGATTACTAGTCTCCATAAAGAGAAAACGGGATAAAACGTTGATATCCAAATCGTTCTTGTTTCCATTTGTAGGAGTTTGTAGTCTCGAAGTAGAGTAGTTTCGACCCAATCATGTTGGAGCGCAACGATCTGGGAACCAGCCGGCTATTGGCTGACGATGACTTCGTTTTTGAACCGCCTTCATATTGGTTTACAGCTAATTGCCATCTTGCACTCTAACACCTACAAATAATACCCCTGGTGTAACTTCTGTGGAGATGCTGGACTCGACTTCAAATAAAAAAATATCTGAAAAAACGCACGATTAACGCCATCGCGAGACCATCGTGAAACGTCCCGGACATCCGGCTACACGCAGCCGCAGACAGATCGCCCGTCGTCGAGTTAGGTCTTCGTCAGATGGTAGTTTATGGTCTCCAAGATTATTCAATTACTTTACAACATCGGAAGGGAGACGAGATCAAACCTGTACGAACAGGCGTTTTTTGCTCTTTCGTATTGAACAACCATGTTTCTGGATGATTGCTTCGTTAGCGCATGCTAGGCTATTAACCGACAACACTCATTTAGTAGTAAGCAGGAAAAGGGTATCTGTGAAGATTTAAAACATTGTGCAGACTGACTGCAATATAAATAAAATCACATTCTGAAACTTTTGTCTACTTGCTTTAATCTGTTTGTCGTTGGTAGAATAAACAGGAAACCAGACGTAACCCCACCCCCTAAGGCTGATTGTTTCCGGTCCTTCGTCGCCCCCTACAGGTTCTGACTGAGACGAACCTCAGCCAACCGGTCACATCTGAACCGGAACCTATTGAGGTGTTAAAGGGATTCAGTAAAACATCAAATTGGGCCGATGTGTGCTATTGGATTGAATACAGAAAGCCAAATGCATGTGTAACTTATTCTACAGTCACTTAATCAAGTAGGTTAATATGGGACCACTTGAAATAATGTGTAGTTGGTTTATAAATCATAAGCTACATGGACGCTTAAATATTAACGACATATGTAATATTTATTTTAAATTCCAGGAATATCATTTTACTATGTAATAGACCCTTACCCAGAGGTAAAAAAGGTCGCTCGTAACATAATCTACCAGTACAGCGCACCAGTGGAGATGACCTCCATACTGGGTCGTCCTGCTGGGACTCCACATGTTGAAGGTGGGACTGGGAGTTCACCAGTTCCAACGTGCCCTGCCAATCATTAATGTGTTCAGCCCTACGTCTGTTTATATCTACGGATGTTAAATGATCCGGTGAATCCTCCGCTCTGACCATTCGGACAACAACACTCCGACCAGTGGGACCACAGACCTGACCAGTAGGACAACAGCGCTTTGAAAAGTGAGACCAACGCTCCCCCTGGCGGACAACTGATCTGACACGCACTTCCCTTCGGATTACAAAGGCGTGGAAGGACTTTAAAAACACTCCAAATTCTAACAAACCGCCATACCAAACTCCCCATAAACGGACTTACCCCCTTGGACTCACTTTTTCCACAATGATTGCACTGTTGCAAACGTCCTCCATATTGTAAATACTGTGTATTTAAAGTGTATCTTTGACCCATGCCAATAAAGCTTTTTTGAATTGATGAGTTGACTTGAATTTAGAGAGAGAGAGAGAGAGAGAGAGAGAGAGAGAGAGAGAGAGAGAGAGAGAGAGAGAACAGAACAGAACATGTTCAGTAGTACGTAAACTAACTCGATGTGAAAACCAAAATATTCCTTCTGCCGAAACCCGGGATCGAACCAGGGACATTTAGATCTTCAGTCTAACGCTCTCCCAACTGAGCTATTTCGGCGGGATGCTGTAGGGATTTGACATTTTTATTTTGTAGGGTTTTATACATTTTCTTCATTTCTATTCGATGTACAAAAGTTATTGTGAAGATGTTAGACGTGTCCGTCTGACGTCACAGCATCATATATGCAGTATTGAAACAGGAAGTGTCGTGAGTTACGCAGTGCTGCAGCTCCTCCACCGCCAGAGGGCGCAATCAGCACGTCAGCACAAAACTACACTACAATAGACTACTAGGCTGCTAGTACATAATGATACACTATAGGCATTCGAATACAACTCATATTAATATATATAATTTCACTTTGTTTTGTATTTGTAGTTTCCTCTAACTATTAATAGTCATAATTAGTAAATAGTCTCCTCATACTGTTTGAAAACGATTGCAGGTTTAAATGATTGTTTAGTTTCTTCTGTTTTTACTTGTTTAACTTCTACACAGGCCTACTTCTGATGCTCATATCACTGCATCTTAATGTAAGGTGTTATTGGGCATTCATAAAGCTATCATCTACTTCTGATCCTCCTATGAACGCATCTTAATGTAACATAGCGTTGGGCGTTCATAATGCTCTCCTCCTTTGGATCCATTCCAAACAGTGGAGACGTTCTCCTTCCTTGTCCCCTTGGGGATATGGATCTATAAGATCTGCTGCCCTGCTGAGGTGACGCGTGTTCAACACCCTGTTGGGCAACACGTGCGGTTCTGTTTGTTTTGGTTCCGCGGTTCTCCTGCAGCAGCACTGCAGTACGCTGATCATCGTGTCCTTTTGGCCCCGCCCCCTGCCCCCCTCTCGGCTCTGGGCCCCCGCCCCCCTCTTGGCTCCATGCACCCACCCCCACTAATCGCGTCTGCCTGCAGCCTCTCGTCTCTCTCTCCCTGGCTCAGCCTCTCTGGTTTTCTTCTCTCTCTCTCTCTCTCTCTCTCTCTCTCTCTCTCTCTCTCTCTCTCTCTCTCTCTCTCTCTCTCTCTCTCTCTCTCTCTCTCTCTCCCTCTGTCTCTGTCTCTCTCTCTCTTCCTCCCCAAGGTGACTTTCCCTCCTTCGCAGACACTGCAGCTATTTCCCTTTTGTTGTTTAGCCGAGATGAGAGATGCACCGACGCAAAATGAAAAGGGATTGAGAGAGAGAGAGAGAGAGAGAGAGAGAGAGAGAGAGAGAGAGAGAGAGAGAGAGAGAGAGAGAGAGAGAGAGAGACAGACAGACAGACAGACAGAGAGAGAGAGAGAGAGAGAGAGAGAGAGAGAGAGAGAGAGAGAGAGAGACAGAGACAGAGACAGAGACACAGACAGACAGACAGACAGAGAGACAGAAACTGAGAGAGAGAGTGGGAGAGAGAAACAGAGACAGAGAGAGAGACCCCCAGAGACAGAGAGACAGCGAGAGAAGGTAGAGAGGGTAGAGGGACTAAATGGGTTGAAGTTTTCCCCCGACCTGATGGCACTCATGAAAGAGAACAGTTAAATCTGCTGTTTGCTTTTTCTGGTCTTTTTTTGCAATGAAGCAATAGCTATAGTTAGCCAGTACTGGCCTTTAGTGAAGTACTTATCAGGACCTCTAGTAAAGTACTTATCAGGACCTCTAGTAAAGTACTCATCAGGACCTCTAGTAAAGTACTTCTAGTAGGTCTCACTGGTTGCAGGGCTGTGGTCCCACTGGTCAGAGCTGAGGGTTCACCTGATCATTTAACATCAGTAGATATCAACAGATGCACAGAAGTTATCGTAGGGCTGAACACACTAATGATGGCAGGGAACCTCTGGAACTGGTGAACTTCCAGTCCCACCCTCAACATGTGGAGTCCCAGCAGGCCAACCCAGTGTGGAGGTCATCTCCACTGGTGCGGTGTACTGGTACATTATATTACGAGCAACCTTTTTACCTCTTGGTAAGGGGTCCATAAAAGGATATTCCTTGGGTTTAAAATATATATTAGTACTCTAGTAAAGTACTTGAGTGAGGACCACACTGTTCCCCTTGTTGAGAACCCATCACCAGTCGTCTCTTTATTCATGCTTGCGATTCGCACTGTTGTCACGTGGAGGTTGAGAGTGGTTCCAGCGACTGGGAGATCCATCAGTAAACACTGATACAGCATCTGGGGCAGAGCTTCTAAATTTAGAGATCAGAGTAGCTGAACGGAGAAGACGAAAAGGAACATGGAAGATTACGATCCGATTTCAAGGTCCGGATGAACGTATGATAGTTGCTTGGCTTCTGAGAAATCCTTTTTTGATTAATAGATGCCATTCTCCAGTCAAAGCCACGACAAGTTTGTCATACCGAGACGGATGATCCCGGCGTCTTGTTCATTAAGATTAGCCATGCTCTACATACAGCATTATCAAGTGTTGCAAACAAGCTACGCTGAATAATTCCTTAATGCGATGCAGAGGGATCTCAATGAATGTTTGTGATATTTAAATACATCCAATGATTTCCCCAGTGCCTTGTCCACATGCTAGTCAACATGCTAGTCCACATGCTAGTCAACCTTCTAGTTTACATGCTAGTCTCCATGCTAGTTGTTGGCCCTGAAGCGGCGCATTGTGGGAATATTAACGCAGAAACATAATCTCACTTTTTTGGAGGTCATGAAATTGAAATGAATACACAACTCAGCAGACTATAATGAAGGTCAACGGTGAACTGTGTTTGGTTCCATGAATGTAAAGACAGAAGGGAGCGAGATCGTTAGTTATATATATTGCAACTTGTTATTTTTAATCACAGACTGTTCTGTTCTATATAACAACACATTTTTATAAATCATGTACAGTACTAACATTTGTCTATACACATGGTCATCAATGTACATTACAGAGTACACACATCACACCAACTACACAAACTGAAGTATTCTGTCTCTCTCCACTCACTCTCTGGCCAGCACTCCGACCACAGGGTCAAACTCTAACCTCAAGTGGACTTCTCAATATTTACATCCCTGAAAAATGTACACTGATTCAACAGAACTCCTGTCTTCTGCTCGGGTTCAGAGGTCAACGGGTGGGGGGGTGGGGTGGGGTGGGGTGGGGGTGAGCCCCAAACAGTCCTTCAAACCCGACAACACAGCGCTGTGACGGCCTGCAGCAACACGTTAGACTGAAACCAGTGGACTGAGTGCATTTCTACCGTCCGTCAGCAAGGTAGTAAGGTAAGATCGAGCCCTGAGAGGAGAGAGGCTGGTGAGCTGATGTCCAAACAAGGCGACCCCCACCGCTGGGCTAACGGTGAAGCTGAGACCTGACCACACAAACCTTACGACGCACGTTTACAGGGAGAATACATGAATAGAAAGAAAATAAATCTTTGCATTGATGTTGTTGCACGTCAATGCATTTTTCGCATTGCTCTGAATAATTAAATTGCAAATGTAATGCGTTTAACCATTATTCAGTTATTCATTTTTAAAATAACCTTTTACGCTTTTTGGATATCAATAATAAGTATAAGTTCTTCGTATTGCTGTTGTCACAAATTAAAAACAAAAAAATGTAAATCAGAAAATATATGT